>NW_013952540.1:1180429-1186473 GCF_001266775.1 Austrofundulus limnaeus
TGTATATGGTCTATATATGGTCCATAAATAAAGCAGTTTTTGTCTGACACTGTTACAGGTGGATGTTCTGACTTTTAAGGTATCCATAGTTTGTCCTTTTAATAGTAAAGTTTCTAAGACAATTTATTTAAACACATTTAAACTTGAAGGTATTTTTTCAACTCAAATCATCCCCCTGGTTGTGGTTCAGAGTATGAATGCCTCTGTGATGGTCCAGGTGACTTGTCCATATGTGCCCCAATACTTGGAAAGAAGAAGCAGGTCAGGATGGATGTATGGATGGATGGATGGATGGATGGATGGATGGATGGATGGATGGATGGATGGATGGATGGATGGATGGATGGATGGTCTATGTTAAAGCAGTACAAGCAATAGGTATTGCATAACTATTTACATGAAAGACAAGAAAGACTTTCCTTTTAGCCATGGGCCAACTCTTGTCTGGCCTAAATCAGCGTAGAAGGCAACCCTATGAGCAGCTTCTGAGCACATAACGAGCTGGAGATGAATCAAGCATTAGATTAGAGTTATAAAAAGAGTAATAACATTATCACAGTAAATTTCCCTGTTTAGCAGTAATTCAGCAGAAGCTGTGCCATCTAAAATGCAGAGCTCCACTGCGCTGCTTGACCCCCAGTCTTTACTCTTGATGATTTTGGTCTTTCTCTTTTGCGCTGCCTGTTCAATTCCACCACATATTTGTTTACCTTCACAGAATACAGCTGGCTTAATGTAGGTCAATGAGGTGACATAAAACAGCCTAAATAAGAGGTCTTGAACAATTGGGTCAAGACTCGTGAATTGGTGGGGATACTGCAGAGGGATGAGATTTTTGGTTAATTAGACATTTTTAATATCCTTTTTTTTTTCACATTTATGTCTTTTTGTTAGTAGTTCCTAATTTTATGCAAAACAAGACAATTTGTTTATGGCAATGGCATTATTGGGCCATCACACACTTTTGTATTCAAACTAATATTAAAATAAAAATGTGAAATAATGATGCAGTGTATTATTTGCATGTTTTATGTAGTACTAAATCTAGGTTAATATAAAAAAAACAGTTTAATACAGGATCCTTTCTCTGTCTTTAGGGCTTCTTGGCTGAAAAACATAGAAGACCCTTGATCTAAATCATTGGCTGACCAAAATTTTGTAAGGTCTGGTGATTATATAACCTTAAATCAAACACTAACCAAGCCCCGCCCACTTCAAACCAGCCACCAACAAAGCAAGTTCAACTTTTAAATGGTCAAATCCCTCTAATCCAAACAAAATACAATAATTAGGTGCAGCTGTCAGAGATTTGTGTATTCCAACATTACGCGTGATGCAGAACATGCACAAAGACTTAAACCTGACCATTTAAATTTGTGACCTTGTTCATTTCATCAGACAGTTATTGGTCCTACAGATCCTAAATGGGCTGGAGCTAACTCTTTACKCAGGGTTCTGTGGCTGGAAAATGAAATCTACCGGATGAAAACGGCTTCCGCTCGTCTATAATCACTTTGAATGACTGAAGAACGCTGCAAGTAAAAGCATAATCAGCTGTTTATAGCCACAGCAGCCCAGCTGAAACAACCTCCAACATGGCCAACAGAGAAGGRTACACAGCATCGCCTAAATGAACGCCCTTTGTTCATGATCAGACGGACCTGCATGTTTCCAGTTTACCCAATCTGGACGTGCAGAGAGCTGTAAGCTGAGTGAGGAGAGGAGRAGGAGGAGGAGGAGGGAGGGGGCTGTACAGGAGAAGATGTATGTAAACCCATTTCCAGACAAATGGGCCAGGCTGCACTGCAACGCAGAGAGGTGCCATAAGCGTCYGCTGTGCATAATGCCCGCATGAATCAAGACTTTCCTGGCTGCTGAACGTGACCACACAGAGCTCCTGCTTGAATAGCATGCGTCGGGCCGCATCATCAGTAACAACAACCGACCTGAACGCCCCGTTTCGGAGCTGAAAGAAGTCATCGTGGCTTCAGATGCCTTAAAAGTGGATTGAGTCAGATTCATCACATGTGTGTGACGGGGGCAAAGTCAAACATAAACCAATGGACGTTGGTAACTTTATAGAAAGTTTTCCAATCGTCTTTTGAAGTTGGAGGTCGTGATCTTCGTTCTGGACATCTTAAAAGTCAGCTACATCACAAATACTTACATGATGTGTGAGGTGGACGATACTGGGGGGTGRGGGGTGCTGAAGATACCAATTATTAACTAACCTGAGTTCTTTATGAAGCTGAAAGAAGTCAACTTTATCACACGTGTCTACAGGATGTATGTGACGGAGATGCAGTTGCAAAAAATATAACAAAATGAGTTACGTACTGATTAGCAAATGGCCATTTTGTATCAGGTTGACTCCAGAAGTTGGTCAGTTGGACACGAGATGTGTTTGCATATGTCAAGTTTTACTTACTTACTTGTATGTATTTTGCATGGATGCAGGCATGTAGAGAAAATCTCATGGATTTTTATGGGGCACTAAGTGTAAAATGAAAAGATAAAAAATGTCAGTATTTTTCATTGTTTAGCTCAATTTCTGAATGCTAACATTTTTCCGCAAACATTGTTTTTTATTCAGCTCACTTTTTTTACATTTTGCTTATTTTTACTAAATGTTACATTTAGATGTTTAAATCCTAAATCTAAATGTGTAAATCTTGATTTATCTCGGAATGAAACACGGCCTTTGCTGTCAGTGCTGGTCTCTTCATCATCCTGAGACAATAGCAACTGCTAGCACTCCAAGGCAGCTAACGCTTCCCTGCAAGACATCAAACTTGCAGTTGAGGACAAAGGCTGTGTCCAAAACGGCAGGACGGGTCCTCCGAAGGCCGAATTTGTCGGCCGCATACGTCACAGCGCCGCGACGAAGGACGTCCAAAACCGAAGACTCCTCCGATGCGGCCGACAAATACGTCCTTCCTTTGGCCCGATTTGAAGGACAGGTCTGATGGATCCTTCCCGGCCCAGCATATCCCATAATGCACTGCGGCCCTACCGGAGACTTTTTTAAGCTAGTAATGGCGGACGAAGCGAGAGAAAAGAAAACATTTTAAATAAAATATGGTGATTTAAAATTTTTAAAAATTAGCGGTTGTAATTCTAATACTGTTATCATTTGTATGGACATGTTTTTAAATATTATTTTTTTGTCATAAAAAACGTGAAATAAACATGAACCGACAGCGGGTCAATTAGTTCTTCAAATGATACCTTTAAGTTAATTTTATAGTTTTGTGATATTAATAATGCTAATGTATTGATATTTTTCTAATTTTGATTTAAGTTTGCTTGTTTAGCGTCGTCACAGTTGCTAGGTGACAAGACGTACGCCGGGGTAAGGAGGGGAGGCTAGACCGTCCAAATTCACAGCCTCTTTTTTTCCGGTCTTCTCGGTCTACCAAGGACCCGGCCCGCCGAGACCGGGTAGTCTGGGTCCTCCGGAGGACCCGGCCTGTCGTTTTGGACACAGCCAGTGTCTGAGCTTTACCTCAAACTGCTGGACCACAGACACCACTCATTTTGTTTTTAGTGAACATATTTTGAATATAGATTTTAAATAACATCTTCAGCACCGTTAGAAGCATTAGTAGTGGCTAGCGATGGCTAGTGTTGACGTTTGTTGCAGGATGATGATGCCATCGTGGTTAGCTAATGCTAGTCGCTTCTAATGTGTTGTGTCTACAAACAACACTTCAAAGTTTGATGTCTTGAAGGGAAGTGTTAGCTGCGTTGGGCAAAAATGGTTGCTATTGTCTGAGGATGATGACGTCATAACAAGAGACCAGCACCAACAGCAATGGCGGCGTTCCATTCTGAAATACTTAAATGTAAACTTCAACATTTAACTTTTACATTTAGATTTAGGCTTTATTATTTGCACACATTTTTAACATTTAATTTCAAATTTTAGCCAAAATTTGCAAAACGTAAGAACAGTGAGTTAAATAACAATAAAATGTTAGTGGAAATTTTTTAACTAGAATTTTACACTCACAAAATAATGGAAATGTGTTGGTGATATTTTTAACATTTTATTTTACCCTTGGCTCTCCATAGTTTTTTTTTTTAAAAAACATACCTAAAATTTTGTTTTACCTCTCAGAGCCAGCCTTGTAAGGACATGTTAAGTTCCCTCAACCCCCTTGTTGTATCATGTCAGCGTACTGCAGACGTTTTGGGGGAAATTTCATTTTTCTGAGGGTCAGCGTAACCGTCCGAAGGGGTTGACGTGTTTGAGAGGTATGCTTYTCAAAATACAGTTTATCATTATCACCTGAGGATGCACAGGTGGATGTATCATTTTTGGCTAGATTTTTAAAACACGTTTTCCAATCATTTGCCAAATATCAAAGGTTGCATATTCTGAGCACCCTAAAATGACCTGCAGTGAGGCAAATTCCTTCACCGTCCATGCTGCACTGGTCCAATCAGATGTGTATATTTTCTTTTATCAGACAGATGCTCCGAGATGATGGCCAATACTTTGTTCCGCGTTTCTTTGCATGACTTCTGCCTTGATTCTGTTGTATAATTACACACAGATGGGGCAGATTTTTGTTGAAATGCAAGAATTTCATAAAACACTCGGACACAGAAACATCCTCCGTGTGGTTTGTTCCGTGCAAGCAGGCTTCGCCCCGAGAGGCCTGGCTCCGAGTCAGGCCCCTCGTACCCCCACAGAGCATGCATGGCAGCAGGAGTATATGTGTCTACAAACAAACAAATGTGTTTGCAGGCACTCCAGAGACTCCACGATGAGTCCACCGAGATGCAACAGGCCCATCATTTATCCCCTGATTGGGACTGGATTTGTGCACTCATAAAAACCAAGAAATAACATTTCTTTCCTCCTCCCCCCCCTCCCTTCCTCATAAATATCAAAGCCATGGCCGCCATGCCGCCGCCGCCACAACAGGAAAAATTACAGCCCTGTGATTGTATTTGCATTACCTGTAATAGGCAGCATATTGGTGGCAGTATTTATTGCCTTATCAGCACCAGCATGCCTGTAAACATTTGCTGATTTATTAGCCATTGTGGGCTTTGCCCAAAACATCACACATAATTACTCAGCAAATAGCGCAAAGACGGGAACACTGTTTTGTTGCCTTTTTGGGGGCTTGTGCAGTGGATTGACACCGGACTTAGCCAGACAGCTTTCATGTTGGAGGTTGAACGCATCTATCACAGATGGAGGATCTCTGAGCTTCTTTTTTCTCGACTCTCTTTTTTCCCCCTGCTGCTGGCTCAGACCCAGACATGCCGAAAGCCTCGACAGGCAATCAGAGAATGGCTGTTATTTGTACAGCTCTATATCCAGAGTCACTCCTATAGCGCTGGATGTGGTTACTGTTGTGTTTTTCTTGACTTGAGCGCCTGTTTTCATCCAATTATGGTGTTTGTCTTCTCAAAGACCTCAGTAGCTTGTGCTCCCCCCCCCTCCACCCCCACCCCTCCTCTCCTCCATAAATTCCTCGAAGTTATAGATGGAACCAGAGCCATTAAAGTTGGTTAAATGAATATAAAAATAAAAAGGGGTTACCCTACGTGCGCCCGTTTTTTTTCTGTTATCCAATTTTGCCGGGATTTGGAGTGATTTGTGCCTGGTTCCTCGTGGGAAATAAATACTTTGATTAATGTAATCCTAGGCAGGGGAGGTGCCACAACCCCCCCTCCCCACCCCCTCCTTATCCTCAGGGACCACTACTGTCTAACAAACAAACAAAACCAAAAAGAAAAAAGAAAAAAAGCAGGGGAACTATAGAGAGACATGCACAATCCAGAATCTGGACAATTTGATTTCCAGCGGATTTGYAGTATTTATTAATTACTCTCTGTTAATACAAAGTATCATTCTTGATTAGCATGTATAATACAGTCTAATAGGAGAGTTTTTAAAATGCCAGCGTGTCCATTTGCATAAACAATAAAAATGAGGCTTGTTTTGATGCCACTCCTGGAAGGTTAGAGAAGAGTCACGGGCTGGTGTGTGTGTGTGTGTGTGTGTGTGTGTGTGTGTGTGTGTG
>NW_013952540.1:1186767-1188597 GCF_001266775.1 Austrofundulus limnaeus
CTCCACGATGAGTGCAACTTTAGACTGATTAAATTAGATCACACCATATTTTTTTTATTTTTAAAACATGCAGTTTCTGTACGTGTTTGTTTTTTATTTTTTTGTTTTGTTTTGTTTTGTTTTTGTCTGGTAAACTTATTTTTTGATTGTATGAAACACTTTTTTGTGCACAAATTGAGTTCTTTCAATTAAATATGACACAATAAACATTATGCAATTAGATGTATTAAAATGCTTTACAATCTGAGCAACAATCTGCAATAAAACAATACAGAAATAGTAAAAGTTGGCAATATTGTCAATGAATTTATTTATTTTTTCTATAATGTGTTGAAATAGTTAAAAATTTAAACACAAAATTATAAGTTTTGATTTTTCTCTCCTGCTTTTTTGCGTCAAGAAATGTAAAATGTTTGAATGTTAACATTTAAACATGTTTAAAATAAACCATAAATGAAATTTTGAATTATTATATCTGCACGATGTGCCTSTAATACAGTGTAATAAAATACTGTAAATTATTTACAGATGGGATACAACACTGACATAAATCAATACAGGATTAAAACCTATATAATATGATGAAATATGTGGAAAAAAATACAATGTGATACAATATGATAAAATGCTTTGATAAATACTCAAACATGACAACACAATAACAGTACGATATATAATAAATTACCACAGATGCTGAAATACCTAAAGAAATCTGATGAGTAGGAGAAATATATGATGAAATAGCAAATATGAAACAATATGATAACAATACATCAGGGCTATACAGCTAAATTTCTCAGGGAACCACAGTTACTCACAGCCAACAGCTCAGGGGCCGCACATCAATTCACAATTGTTTAAAAAAAATTTTTTTACTTAAAATTAGATTTTAAAACATTTTCAAAACTTTTTTTTGTGTGTTGGGGAGGGGGACTAATTGACTGGCCAAGTCTCTGAATAATTCACCCAAGGGCTGGATGATCCACGTGGACCGCCAGTTGAGTAGCCTTGCTACAATATTAATATAATACAACACAAATAATCATTAAACATCAAATATGATATATAAACAGGATTTTTTTTAAATGGTTCAAGTTCCAATATTTCAAAATGATAAAATATGATAAAATATTATTTATGATGATATCATATTTCACATTGTTAGCCTAATAGCAGAACTGCCTGAGTCATTTTTGCCCAAATATAGCTTAGGTAATGATGCTGTTAGGCTAACCACATGATGGCAGATTATATATGATTTAAAGAAATATTATAGAATATATAATAAAAATCTAATGTGATATTATATTATATGCTTGGGGGACAATACAATAATAAATACTAAAAACATAAATTATAAATATGTATGATTAAATACAATAAACAATTTAACAATATGATAAATATATATTTAAGACAAATTAATGTGTTAATAGCAGCCTTCACACAGAAATCCACAAATAAACCAAACATAGTACTGTTACTATGTTTTTATGTACAAATACATAAACTGTTTTAATCCATCCAATACAAGACCAAACCAGGTCTGACCTAAACCTCCAGTCTTTAGCAGAAGGAGGTCCTCAGAGGTCCATGTTTATTAGGATATGATAAAGAGCCTCTGTCTTATTTGAATGGGCTGAGAAAAGGAGAGAGAGAGAGAGAGAGAGAGAGAGAGAGAGAGAGAGAGAGAGAGAGAGACCTCCAGTTCCTGCCTGAAACTGAAGCCATGCTCTGACATCCAACGCAGCCCCATTTAATTAACAGTATACATTATCATTTAAGTGCTCCGAGTTGGGCTTTAAATCAGCGTTTGGCCCAACACGAGCT
>NW_013952540.1:1191836-1192985 GCF_001266775.1 Austrofundulus limnaeus
TGATCACTGGAGGTGATGGACRTCCTTTTCACTCATTTATAAGTGGATTCTGCTGCTGATGAATTGGAGCAAGAAGTGAGTGGCCTTCTTGCTGCCAGTCACCTCCCGCTGCATGACTGCGTAACGCATGCTGCGGGTGAGGAAGAGGATGATGACGATGTTGCTGATGAAGGGCAACACCGCGAGCAGCATGCAGGGAGAACTGCGCTGCTCTGACTCCCGGGATGATTCATGAATTCTCAGCTCTTTACCCTTAAAACTCTCGTCACGTGTTTCCAAGACCTGCTGCTGCAGCTGGGCCTAAAACTGGGCCTTTTCCCTRCAACCACTTTCTTTAGAGAAATGTCATAAATCAAATATTTAAAGAACACTTTTTTTACATTGTGTTTACATAAAATCCTGCAAGTCTGAAAGTCTATTCCTAAATGTGTGTTTGCAGATGTATTCAAATAGATCCAGGCCCTCAAAAGTCAAGAAAAGCATTTGTAGTGTGGAACACGGGAACTTTGCGCCTTTTTTTCTCCAAGCTGGAGCKTTAAAAAGCAGAATAATTCGGCTAAGAAAAAATGGTAGCCCAGGGGTGTAAATGGGACTAAAGTTGAGTCGTTTTATGCGTTGTAGTGAATGCAACCGCTCCATGCGCTTTCTGTGCAGAACTACATAGTAATTCTGCGCATTTTTTTGCACAATTGAAGCATTAAAAAGCAATAAAGTGGGGGTCMACAATAGCAATGGGTTAATTATATTTTCCCCTCAAAGAGTAATAATTCGGCTAAGAAACAAATGGGGTTCAAGGGGGTGTGAATGTGGCAGAGGACGGGCACAGTTTTTTGAGCCCTTTGCTTGATGAYTGCGCGCGACACCTGGCGGCGCTGATTGAACGGACGCGTTTCCWGACAGAAAGTGTGAGGGATGTGTGTAACAGCTGGTCCAATCAGACTGTAGGTTCGTTTCCGGTGTGACACAGATAGGAGTTAGAGTCTAACTTTATTTTTAGTGCCAAAAAAATAAAGGTTGCAAATTCGCCACTTTGGTCATGCGATTAAAGTTCCACCAAATGATCCTGTGCGTCTTTACGCACGTCCAGCTGCTGCTGCTGCTGCTGCTGCTGCTGCTGCTGCTGCTGCTGCTGCTGCTGCTGCTGCTGCT
>NW_013952540.1:1200375-1202456 GCF_001266775.1 Austrofundulus limnaeus
GCTGTGGATTATTGCTGCCCTTTGTAAGCAGTGTTCTTTGGTAGGTTTTAATAAACAAAAACAAAAAAGAAAAAAGGACAAAAAAACTCTGTAAAGCCGGCAATATAGATCACTAGATCAGATTCTGATCTTAGTTATTTACTTTATCATTTTCATCCAAATGTTTTTACATTTTATTCGGATGAATTATTCCAAACGGTAATTTATTTCCCCCCTCCCTCCTCGTTTCTTTGTGTGCAAGAAGCTTCATTTTCTTTCTTCTTTTTTTGTTTTTGTTTTGCTTCAGTTTGTCCCATTTCCTTCTTCTTATTCTTATTATTTTCTTCTCCAAGGAGCACAAATCACCAMCCGTTGTTCTTATAGGTAATAAGGGTATATTTTGATGTGATCCTTTTTTCCTGATTGTAATTTAATTTCCAGTAGTGGTTCCGTACGAGCTGATTGAGACAATAAATTTGTTAGAATTAAATCACAGTCCTCCTGTGTTCTTGGACTTATTGTTGTCATGTGCTTCTGTTTGTTGGTGTCCACAGGACGGTTAGAGCTTGCTTAGGTTCTGAATACTAAAATACTAATAATAACAATAATAGTAATCCCAGCCTCTTTTTAGATATTAAATAAAGAAGGCCTCGCCTGTTTGTTGACATACTGATGTCAGCAGGTGTTTTCAGTTCGGGGGTCGCAGAAAAAAAGGCGCAGATTGTTCCAAACGGTCCGAGGTGCAGGTGGGTTTCAGCCCCTCTGTGAGCTGACATGTTGTGTTTAGGATCCGGGGCACCGGGTCACAGCGCGCATTGATCCTGTCTGAGCCGCACTTCTGCTGTTGGAGCTTCTCTGGTGGGGGGGGTGGGGGTGGGGGGGGTCACCCACAGTCTTGCTTGGATCATATAGTTGCTTAAACTGGAGTAAGTCGCCCTTCTGATGGGGCTCATGGCTGAAAAGGATCCTGCTGGGACAGAAACTGAAAGCTAAAAGAAAATACAGTCAGTGTGCACAACATTGGGRCWTCGCACMAAAAAAWWAATAATGATAAAAGTGTGATGAGCTCCCATTTTGTGTTTGCTCTGAACTCCTTGTCTTTGCTTAAAATTTGTATTTCTGTTCATCTGTGCAAAGTTTGAGACTTCCCACCCAATCTGCGGGATGAGAACCCCCCACATTTTGTGTCCTCAGAACATTTGTTTGTTTGTTTGTTTGTTTGTTTGTTTGTTTGTTTGTTTGTTTGTTTGTTTGTTTAAAGTACCAAATCTTTTTTATACGTGCACAGACTCAGTCTTCTCACCCAATCTGTAGGTGAAAAGCTCAAAAAGTATGTGCACTGAGAGTCTCTGTTTATTCTCCTGATGTCTGGGGCTTCTCACCAGATCTGTGGGGGAAGAATTTCTCCTTTTTGTGCACTTGTAACTTTTTATATAAGTGTATTTATTTAGATACATTTTAGGGCTTTTTGCCCAATTTGATGGTCAGAAGCCCCAAAATTTTTAAAACTTTATAAATCCGTTATGCGCCCAGGGCTTCTCACCAAAACTGTGTGGTGAAAAAACCCCAACATAGACTCTGAACATTGTGTGTTCCTGTTTATTTACTCCCAGTGTGGGACTGCTCACCCCCAACATGCACTGGGAACATTCTATTCATTCAGTCATTTATTTTTTAAAATTTGTGCACAGAAAAAGGCTTCTCGCCCAATTAGGGAGGAGTAAAAAATTCTAAAATTGATTTATTTTTATTTATTTTGTGCATGGTTTGCTTCTTCACAGTCTTTCGGTGAGAAATCCCAAATTTATGTGTTTTTTTATGTATATGCACAGTTTAGGACTTCTCACCCAAACTTTGGTGTTAATATACATCCTTTAAGAACATTATCTAATTAATTTCTCACAGTAATTAGTTGAATAAAAAAATTCATATACCTGGGCCTCAAACGTGTGTGCTTTTTAAATATCCTATTTATTTGCACACAGTTTGGGCAACTTCTTACCACATCTGTTGGTGGGAACCTCAGTTACACCTTTATTTTTATTTATCTGTGCACAGTTTGGGGATTCTCACCAAACCTGTGAGAAGCCCCATTTATATAT
>NW_013952540.1:1202469-1203986 GCF_001266775.1 Austrofundulus limnaeus
AATTGTAGGACATAAACTGACATGAGTGTAAAATATAAAACATCCAAAATAAAAATAAAATCTAAAATGTAATTTTAAAATACTTTGATAACTCAGTTGCCAAATTAAAGCTGTTGAGTCATAGTTTGACCTGGAGCTTTAGTTGGAGATCATCTTATCCTTTCATTGTTGGACTAAATCTCAGAAGGTAAAACAGCAAAAACAACTTTWAAGGAGATGTTTAACTTGTCAGACCTTTTTACTTTGCACTAAACGTTCATGTTTTCCCGCTAAAACAATATTGGTTACAACTTTGATCGGTGCTAGCTGATGCTAACTGCTAGCACCGATCAAAGTGGAAACCAATATTGTTTTAAGGGGAAAGAAGTCAACATTTAATGCAAACTAAAGTTTAATTGCTCACACATTTTCACATCCCCATTTTAAGGATCACTTTTATAACCCAACAAGGTTTAAACATGTATTCTTAAGAGAATAATTTCATGTAAACACTCCAAAAGGGAGTTACGTTCCTCAGTCCTGTTTATATTATTTTCCTGTCAGTGTCAGATTTATTTGAAAGCAACACTGGTGGTCAATGTGCTTCACAAATATAAACAAACAGGAAGAACACGAACAGAAACAATTTTTAAAAGACACGTTTAAAAAAAGTAAAAATGAGAAAATGAACTCCGAATTTTGATGGAACTCAAACAGAACTCAACCTGAAATACTGTGTAAAAAAGTGATTTTTCAGGTGGGATTTCAATCACTAAATTTTACAAATATATCAAAGGTTGGTCCAGAGTCTGTCCCAGAGCTTTAAAGCTTTAGAAAAATGAGACCACACAATTATTTTTTAAGTTTCTGATTCTAAAGTTTCTCATTGCAAACTATCAGACATGAAAAGGTCATCCTGGTCAGAACTGATGCAGCTGTAAAAACTTTATTCCCATAGTTTTCAGTTTGATATACAATCCTGAAGCGTGGGTGTGCGCTCAATGCAAACAAAGCAGATGAGCACAAACTGCAGAATTATAAATAAATGAGTGAATAAAACACAAAATCTCAGTTCTCCATCACACAACCTTTTCTCCAGTCTCTTCAGCTGATTTTGGAGGTAAACAAACACGCGTGGCGGTTTGCAGCCATTCACAAATTTTGCTCTCATATTTTGAATATMTACACTGTAAAAAATGAAATGTTGGATTTACTTCACCATATTGTTACCTGGTTCCACTTAACTGAGTTGAGTAAATTCAAAGCAATGTACCAGTTTTTTAACCAAAGAACATGAATATGTTGCTTTGAATTTACTCAACTCAGTTAAGTGGAACCAGGTCACATAACATGGTTAGGTAAATCCAGTATTTCATTTTTAGAGTGAAAACAGACGTGTGGATTTCCTGATGACTTTGCAGAAAATGCCTTTATAATTTTAGAATTTTTATAACTTATAAAAGTCTCTTTTACTTTGTTTGTTTTGGTTCCTTGGAGGTGAATTTCTCCCTCATTTGCTGTCCTGCAGGAGTCGGTTG
>NW_013952540.1:1204382-1205665 GCF_001266775.1 Austrofundulus limnaeus
CGTATATATAATGCATAAATTTGCCCTCATCATGGAGAGCTCGGCTTGCATCAATGAGCCTCAGCAGGTCCTGCTTCACTGGTTGCCTTGGGAACCAGGAAGCCTTGTCAGGGACCTTTTTTTTTCTGCATCCTTCTCCCCTCGTAGTTGTGACACGAGAGGTGGCTTTTCAGTCACGTGCTGAAGGGAAAGAATTACTGAAGGCTGCAAAATAAGCAGCACAGGTTTGGTTTGAATGGATTCAAGCTGAAACGAAACCCTGTGAAGCTGTGATTTTAGGGGTTAGAGAGAGGAGAAGATTCAAAYTTACCCCTAATCAGACTGTCACCCAACTGAGAGCTCAAACACACTGTGTCTGTTAGCATAATATCTCATGAACACACTGGACAAATTTCAATTTAACATGTTAAAGATAATCCTAGGATGCACATCTACAAGTGATTAASCTTTGGAGCCAACTCCTTTCAAGATGGCTGCCACAGCCAGCTGTTCTCTGAAAACACTCCAATGCTTAGATCTCAGTGGGTTTTAGAGATATTCAGCTAAATGTTAGGATTGTGGTAGCTGAGACTGATTCACAACACGTAGTCTGAGCTACAACAGATTGCTCAAGAGTATTGGTTGAAATTCAGACATTAACTGTTAGTAGTTACCGTTGGATGTCTGTTAGCAAAATATCTCATGAACCACAGGACAAATTTCAACGTCAGCATTGTGGAATAATCTCTGGATGTACCTCAACACCTGATTAATGTTTGGAGCAAATCCTTTTTAAGAAGGCTGCCAAAGATGACTGAGCTTAGAAAACACAAAATTGTCTATAATTCAGTGACTTTTAGAGATGTTGAACTATAAATTTGTGTATTTGTACCTGAGAGGCTTTTATAAAACATACTCTGAGCTCTGCTCAATAGGTGATGCCTTTGTTTAAAACTTTGGTGTTAACTGTGGGAGTTTTTGCTTGTTTGTCTGTTAGCAAAATATCTCATTATTTGGACTGATTTGGAGAGTAGTATGGGTGTCTGCTCTGAGTGTGCCTCTGCTGCCTTCAGTTTTACTTCAGGAAAGTTAAAACATTAAAATCATCCTTTTTCTCGCTCTTTGTGTCCAAGAAGGTGACGGCAGCAGACGGATCGATGGGCAGGGACAGGGGGTCAGTCGGTCCTCAGGGGTCCTCCGGTAACGCCTGCTGCCGCAGCTCCTCGGCCGGACGCCAGCAGGCCGCTTACCCCGGGAGCAGTTGCCAAGGTGACAGCATGTCAGCTCGGCCCGCAGGGTGGGGG
>NW_013952540.1:1206024-1211575 GCF_001266775.1 Austrofundulus limnaeus
TGTCCCCAAGTGTACCAGTTGTCCTCAAAGGTAGGGTTTTTGTCTTAAAATTGCCACCAAATGTCACCAAAGCTGAACCCCCCCCCCACACACACACACACACACACACACACACACACACACACACACACACACACACACACACACACACACACACTCTCAGTTTGTGCATTTTTAAACACTGTGTTGTGAATTTATTTCCTGGCAACAACACGACTCACCTCCAGTCCTAAACAACAGCCAACACTCTGCAGATAAAAGTTGTTGTTTTCCCTCTCTTAGTTAAACTGTTTCAAATAAATTTGTCAGGATTATCACAAATCGAAATTAGTAAATGATCACTTTTCTATTTCACAATGTTATTGTTGCAGAAAGGACCTGAGGAAATCTTTGTACACGCACCTGAACTATAAACAGTTAATATCTTACCTGTTGTAGACAGTTCTTTCAACAACAAGTTTGGAGAAATAAAGTTTAATTTTGACCAAACGGACGAGCTAATGGCTAGTCTGAGGTTTGGGACACACACATCTGACAGGAATATCCTATTTCTGTCAAAGCAACCAGCTGTGTACATGTTTATACAATACCATGAATTGCAATTAATAATTTGAGACTGGAGTCGTTTTAATATCACCACCTTCATGCTTGGCCTCTCGTAGACTAACAGTCAGTTTGATCAGTTCGATTCAATATTTAGAGACATGTCCAGTAAGAGCTCAAAACAAAGGGAAAACACAAAATATAATTTATTATGTGTTGGATACAACTACCTGAACAAAAATTATGTTTAAGCTTCAAAACTGAATGATTAAAAATATACTTTAATTGTAGCCACTAAGAAGTTTGTTGATTAAGCTGTTTTTTATCTGTTCAACATATTTTGTTTAAAGTGACAGAAAAATTCAAACACAAATTAGATCAATTCTATTATTTTCTGCAACAATAAAGTGTAAACTCTGAGCGCTAAAGGACAAAGCTTAAACTTAATGAAAAGTGGAGTAATAAAGMCATAAGAAACAGAACATGAGCTAAAAACTAAAGGGAGAAAAGCGCAAGCTACAGAAGCAAAATGACAGTTAAACACCTTAAGGCTCGTAAAAGACTAGCTAAAAACTAAATGCAGTAAAACAGTTGACAAATGGTAGCTAAAAGTTAAAAATGACAAACTGCTAGGTAAATAAAGGTTTGCTAAAAGTAGCAGAATATACTAACTAAATAAAAGATAAAAGAAGCAAAACATTAAAAGAAGCAAACTACTACTTGCATGAAGTAGCAGAAAAAAACTGGCTAAAAGTAGCAAAATTCTGTACAAAAGCTAAATGTAATTAAAGCTAAAAGCAGAAAAGAATTAGCTAAAAGATAAAAGTATCTTAAGCTAAAAGAAGCAAAACTCGAGGTAAGGCATGTAAGACACAAAGCATTATAGAAGCAAACTCAGTGTAAGCTCATAAAAGGCTAAAAGCAGAAAACGTTAACTAAAAGCTAAATGTAACAGAACACTTGCTTAAAGCTAAAAAGTAGCAAAAGACTAACTAATAGTGACTGAAAAACAAGTTCAAATGTAGAAGCAGCAAAAACATGTCTAAAAGCTTCAAGCAGCAAAAGGCTAGCTGAGAGATCAATGTAGCACCAGGATTGCTAAAAGCTAAAAGAACACTAACTAGGAGCTAAAAGGAGCAAAATGAAGCAAAGTCCAAGGCTAGCTAAAATCTTTAAGTAACATTCATTCATCTTTTACCCGCTTTCAGGGTCACTGGTGCCCATATCAGTCACTCTGGGAAGGGTGGGTGGGCAGGATACACCCTGGAATGGTTACCAGTCCATCACAGGGACACATAGAGACAAACAACTGCTTACTTTCACCAGGGGACAATTTAGAGTTACCAATTAGCCTGGTCTGTGGGAGGAAACCAGAGTGCCTGGAGAAAACCCACACATGCACAGAGAGAACATGCAAACTCTACCCAGAAAGGCTGGGATTTGATCCGGCAACTTTCTTGCTGAGAAGCAACAGCTCCACCAACTGAGCCACCGTGCCGTGTTTTTAAGTTTTCATCTCTAATTAAAAACTATGTTTTTTGTTGTTTGTTGACTCTTCTAACATAGACATCATTATTCTTAGTAGAAACAGCTTAAATAATATCATGGCGACTACGAAGACCCCCTCCATCTGGACCACCCTGTCCTTTCAGGGTTCTTTGTTAACCTTTTAGCAGATAAAAAAAAGGCTGGTTCACCCCAAAGATCCGGTGCCCCGGCACAAACAGAGCAATGTTGTATATGCTGTTAAGTGCCAGGAGGACTGCGACCAGTTATACATCGGGGAAACAAAGCAACCACTGTTCAAAAGAATGTCCCAACACAGACGAGCTACATCTAATGGCCAGAACTCTGCAGTTTTCACTCATTTACAGGCCAGCGGTCACTCTTTCAGAGATGAGGATGTTCTCATTCTTGATAGAGAGGAACGTTGGTTTGAGAGAGGAGTAAAGGAAGCCATTTTTGTAAAGAAAGACCGTCCATCATTAAACAGAGGTGGAGGCCTCCTTTTTCAGCTGTCCCCCTGCTACAGTGCTGCTATTGCCAGTATCACTCCACCCCCTGTTAACAATATGTGTTAATTAGGTGTCAACGATAGCCATGTGATGTGAGTATCAGTCACATGRAGGCAGKGCTTAAAAGCCTGAATTTTGCCTGAAACTCTCAGACTGAAGAAGTCTCTTGGAGRAGAGACGAWACGTTTCATTAGAGAAGAACCCGTCCAGAAGACCTATACAATTTTTTTCTTTTTTGATTTTTTACCTGGATTACTGAGATGCATCAGGACACTTTTAGCAGATAGGCGACTAATGCCATGTTCAAAGTCAGCATAATGCATTGTGGTTATAGGTTCATGTCTACTTCTTGTTTGTTGAAATACATTCAGTCTAAACAGTGTATATGTCTAACGTTTCAGCTGTGCTCTGGAGTAATTCTCACAACCGACAACGTTGCAAAGCGAGGGCATTTTGCTATCAAATTGTAAAATGTTGAAAATTAATTTATGGATACGTTTTTAAATAAAAGTCAAAAGAGAAGAAGGTGAACGCTGCTCTTGAATACAGAAARTGGGTATGAAGGTAAACTTAGCACAAAAAGGACATTTGTGTTTGGTAGATTATTTCTTTGTAACAATCCTTGGAAATAAATGTTGGAAAATCTGTCATTGGTGCCACGTTTGTGAGGAACATGCATGTGGGTTGCTCACATGAAAAATTTGCCAAATCCTGTCTGCAAAACAGCTTATTTTGTTGTTGCTATTGAATCTTGTTTGGAGCTTTTGGTACCTCCAGGTGCTGCGAATCAGGTGCTGAATAGAAGATTTATTGCCAAGAAGTTTCATTAAAATGAAGTAACAATCTACCAAACATACATTTCCTTACTTTTTGTGTGGAGCTTATTTACTGTAGGTATGTGGCACCCAGTTTTATGCATAGTAAGTAGGAAAAAAGATAAGTTTATGAAAGTGGACAGTGGCTCACTTTTCAGCTCAGTTTATTGTCATCCTAACACCTGGAAGCTTCACAAATTATATTCATCCTAACTCAGGAATACACATTTACCTGCATTTATACAATCATTTTCAGGGATTTAAAGTCAAAATTCTTCGTTTTGCTAGCAGAAACCCTAAGAATCATCTACATGATGCAGGTGGTAAAATAACTGAAAACGGCTAATGTGTTCAGCAGCAAAGGAAGAGAAAACACGGCCGGGCCATCTGACTCTGTATCTCATTAACCCAAAGGAAATGCATGGGTTGGAGAAGCAGCGTCGGCCACGTTTGGCTCAGACGAGCTCGTGGTGTAAACATTTCTAGACTTCAGATTTAATATATCACTAATGACAGGTCACAGGTATTTCCAGGTTAGACATTAGAGCCGTAGGCTGCAGATGTTTTTTTCCCCCCATAATCTGTTTCCACCTCTCCTGAGGCACGGCGTTTGAATCCAGAGTGCAGCTGAACACGAGGGGAAGGTTTACAGCTAATCTCACGCTGCTATCTTGGTGTCATGAGTGCAGAATCACAGAGCGCTCACGATATATCCAACCTAAGCAATCCTCTTAGTGAGAGAGAGTCGAGCTAAATTTATTTTCCCCCCCTTCAGCCTAAAATGTCAGTGTTCAATGACCGAGGAGGGAGTGGAGAGGTGAAGGAACGACTGTAGCCTCACGCCTCCTGCAACTTTTCATTCTTCTTTTGCAAACAGCATCTCTTGTAACGTGTGGCTGTTTGGACTGTTAGTATACCTCATGAATTACTGAACAGATTTTGATACAACTGTCAAAATGTCAGATGTACATCTTCAACTGATTGGAGTTAACCCGATATTTAAATGGCTGTAACTCAGTCAGTTTTACACATATTGGGCTACAATTTGATGTGGTAGCTGAGGCCTAACCCCAATTAATTTTCTGAGAACTAACCAAGGAGGTTCTATAGAACAGCTGGAGTGCACAGAAACCACGTGAGCGTGTGATCGGCTGGAGAAGCTAACGGCTAACGCTAAACAGTCAAGAGTCTGGACTTCCCATTACTGTACATGTTGACAACAGAGCAGAAAAAAAGGACTGACCATGTAGAAATCTTAAAAACTATTAATAATAATAATACTAACCCAATTATAATTTGTAAA
Organism: Austrofundulus limnaeus; assembly: GCF_001266775.1. NCBI lineage: Eukaryota > Metazoa > Chordata > Actinopteri > Cyprinodontiformes > Rivulidae > Austrofundulus > Austrofundulus limnaeus. The sequence continues at coordinate 1,210,701 of NW_013952540.1, forward strand.
GTTTGTCTGTTAGCAAAATATCTCAAGAACCAGAGGATTTTTTTTCCAGTAAAGCTTTTAAAAAGTAATCATTAGATGTACGACTAAAAGCGATTAATTTTAAAATTTTGCCTGATTCTAGAGGGCCACCACAGTCAACTGAAATTGGAAAACACAGAAATGACTAAATAAGACAACTGTGCAGATATGGAGCTAAAGTTTGGTGTGGTAGTAGCTGAGGGTTGGCCCCAATGCGCACTTCAAGTGCAACACATTGYGTCACATCTTTGCCTAAATATTAGGGGCTATGATTGTTGCAGTCAACCCTGTTTGTCTGTTAACAAAATATCTCATAAACCACTGGCTGAACTCTTAAAAATGAATCATTGTAGTTCCATTGAATCATTCACAACACATMCTCCAAGCACTAAAAGCTCATGTTCAATGAGATGCTTGTTTTCAAGGTTTGATTAAAACAACTTTAACTCTGTCGTTTCTGAACAGAGGACAATCTTAGCTCGAGCTTTTATTTGAACACAGCAGTGGAATCTGATATATTTGCCCCGATGCTGATTTTCACAGTGACAGAAGTTGCACATTAGCAAAACGAGGAGGGCTTTTTGTTCTCAAACACTAATYGAATGGCTTCCACTGCTGTTTAAAAGCTTTGCTAGCTGAAATAAAAGTAATTAATTGGTGTTATACACTAAGGACATAATTATCTTTTCCAGTAACTGGCACATATTTAATTACCAGTAATTGTTCCCCAAGCCTTGTTAGAAAGTGTTGTACCAGACAGTTCTGATATATTGTACACTAATCCTACTCTTGATATCCAGTCAGAGCAATCATGTAAACATGGAACACACACACACACACACACACACACACACACA
>NW_013952540.1:1211585-1213001 GCF_001266775.1 Austrofundulus limnaeus
CAGAAGGGGCCCTTGAACATGAGAACAGGGTTTAATAAGTAAACAGGAGAAGCAGGGAACAGTGCTTCTGATCAGGGCTTATTTGCCCAGCCAAGCCCCGGTACGCGCTACTAGCTGATTAGCCCTGCCGATTGTACCTTGTAATTGCAGTGCCTTGACCCCCTCTAGGCAAATATTAGATTTTAGTGGTTTAACCTTTCCAGTCGTCAGAGGCAGGGTAAATTGCCTAACCAGATGTTAAGGAGCCCAGCGGTAGCCCACAACCCTTCTGATCAGCAGGGAAAAGACGCTCGCAGATTGGGCCTTTTTTTTAATATTGTCTCAATTTCCTCTGGCCTTTTCAAGCTGATTTCTCGCAGCGGTTTCCATCTCCGAGAAATGCTCCTACTCCGATCCTTATCCTCTCGTCTGATGTCCGGTTAGGGGCGACATGTATTATTCCAAATCGGCCTGGTCACGGTCATTAACTGCGAGGTAAAATAATCAATGAGGAGATCAATGGCTCATATTAACCTAGCAATCAGTGTTACGGTTCAAGGTACAACACTTGAGGAAATCGTACCCAAATTCCAGCTGTTCTTCAAAAAAAATTTTTTTTAAGGTTGTGCAAGAGTTGAAACTATTTTCTTCCTTGTCTAAAATCATTGCAGTTCAGTCACAGCTGGCGACGGTTGTTGTGGTTAAATTGACCCAGAAAGCAATGAGAGTTTTGAAAAACAACCCAATCCTGATTCAATCACAAGAACAAGTACATCAAAAAGAAAAAATGAGTAGGTCCTCTGGATGGGTTCTTCTTTAGTGAAACGTTTCCTCTCTCCTCCAAGAGACTTCTTCAGTCAGATTAGTTTCAGGTGAACTTAGCCCTATAAGCACTGCCTCCACATGGACAAACAGGTTAGTCACATGCAAAAGAGGGCCATCGACTAAAGAAGAACCCATCCAGAGGACCTACTTATTTTTTCTTTTTGATTTTTTTCTACCTGGAGATGCATCAGGACAAGAGCAAGTGCAGTTAAAATAAAAACCTGGCATTCCTTGAAGGCCTGGTTTTGATGCCAGAGTTGCAGCAGTTTTGCTCCAACCTTGGAAACATCATCAGGTGTCACACTCAGAGAATCTGTTACAGGTTAAACTCAGGTACTACCACTCCCAATGTTCGCTCAGTATCTGTACATTCTTACTGAGCTGTAACCATATTTGTAAGCGATTGTTGATAAGTCACAGCAGCCATCTTAAACTGGATCGATTTCCTGTTTCAAATCTAAAGGCACGTCCAGTGGTARCCTTCTAGAGGTTTCATCTGAGATATTTTGCTGACAAACAAGCATTGTTGACTCCAGCTGTTATTCTTAATATTTTAATCAAAGATGTCATGCAATGATTAGAACTAAATTATTAACAGACCCAAGTTTATTT
>NW_013952540.1:1215661-1217369 GCF_001266775.1 Austrofundulus limnaeus
CATTTGTAGCATAAAATAAAGAACAAAAAACACGCAATCAAAATAAAATGAAAGGCAGCAGAAGAAGAATAAATGTTATAACATCTGCCCCTTTTTTACACGCAAAATATGTTCAAAAGAAAAATTAATTACAACAAAAATCAAAACAACTGAAAACACACAAAAAACTAAATTTAAAACACCAACTCAAACCACAATTTGCATGAATTTACTTGTTAGCACCAAATCTCTACATTTGACACAATTAGATTCTGTGTTTTGAAATTTGGCTGTGGTGGACATCTTTAATAGGGGTGACTCCAAATGTAAATCAGTAGATTGTAGATATACATCCAGTAATTTGTTTCCTTAAAGTTTCATAAAAAAGTCTGATGTGTTTCATCAGATATTTTGCTAAAAGACAGACAGACAGTGTTCTTTTTAAAGTTGAACGGCAACRTTTTAAGCAAAGCTGTTGCACAATGTGCCGTATTTGTGTGTGAACCTGGATTTTGTTACATTTTTAGGACCTGGTTCTGAAATGGTGAAACACCATTTTTGGTTGGGGGTTAAAGTTAGTTCTGCACTGGGGGTGTTTAGGTTTAGAGTAAGGGACAGGGTTAGGCTACATCACTTGAAATTAGGGGAAGTCAATGAAKGGTCCTAATAAGGATAGAATTATAAGCTTGTGTGTGTTTATAGGTCAGTTTAAGCCAGGGGGCCGGCAATTGACGGCCCGTGGGCCACATGGCCATCGGGCGGAAGTCACTCACTGGCCGTATGTGGCCCGCGGGCCACATAGGGCCAGTGAGTGACTTCCGCCCGGCCCACTAATTTTTTGTTTGTTTTACTTAAAAAGAAAAACATTTCAATCAACTTTTAGATCAGTCCTCTTTGGATCTWCCTCCAAATGTGAACAGACATTTTCACTGATGACGCTCAACAAATCCAGATACAGATCCTCAGTCACAGATGATCTCTGATGTTCTTTGCATCACATTCAGACAGATGTTGATGCAATTGTTAAAGCCCAAGAAGACAGATTGGATTTTTCTCACTGAACAAGTAAAACAAACTGGAAAGCGTTAAAAGCACTTGTAGCATTTTGTATCAATTTGATACCATTTTGCAAAGCAGTTCCTGTATTTGTTTTTGAAGACTGACATGTTAAAAATAAAATCAACCAATGTTATGACTGTTTCTGTTTTTACTGTTTGTAAAACTTACAACACAATTTTACATATTTGAATAGATATTTACAACACATTTTTGTCCTAATTAGCATTAGCAGCTAATCAAAATATATAATGTGCTGTTCTTGACAATGGGTGAAAAAAATGACTATTAGAATTAAATACAGTATTTTGTTGGTTTCGGCCCTCCAGCATAGCTTAAGTTTCTCATGTGGCCCTTGGAGAAAAAAAATGTCCACCCCTGATTTAATCAAAAAGAAAAAAATAATTAGGTCCTCTGGATGGGTTCTTCTTTAGTGAGACTTCTTCAGTCTGATGAGTTTCAGGTGAACTCAGCCTTATAAGCACTGCCTCCATATGGACAAACAGATTAGTCACATGCAAAAGAGGGCCATTGCCTAACAATGGGCTTGCTTAGCTCTATTTAGTCAAGCCTATTGTTAGGCGATGGCCCTCTTTTGCATGTGACTAACCTGTTTGTCCATGTGGAGGCAGTGCTTATAAGGCTGAGTTCACCTGAAACTCATCAGACTGAA
>NW_013952540.1:1217889-1219548 GCF_001266775.1 Austrofundulus limnaeus
ATTTGATTGTGTCTTTCAGTTTGATTATTCTGTTGTTTTCATTCCTTTTCCATCATGTGTTATATACAAATTTTGTCCTTTTCTTTAATCTAGGTTTAGTTTCTGTTTTGACAAAAAAAAAAAGCATGGTGCAACAGAAGCTGCAGTACCTCCGGTCTGTTCAAGCAGTTTCCTCCTCCCACCCCTGCCACCGAGCCACTCCGAGGAGCAGGCCTAATATCTGCAGACATCTATGGCCACCGCCCAATCTGTTGCACGCTCCGTTCATTTCACGCACTGCCAGGAGTGCTTTGTAATTATCCTGATATTGATGAAGGCTGATTCCAGCAGGTAATCGCTGGCACCTCAGCTGTTTTTACGCATCTCAGCAAAATGTCTCTATTCATTACCAGTGGCAAATTAATTTCCACTTAGTGGCCGTACTTGTTGATAATCGACAATTATGCGTGTGTGTGTGTGTGGGCCTGTTGTGTGTGAAAAAATGTAGTGGGGGTGAGTTATCTCTGAAGGAGATCTGAATTGTATTTTCAAACCTCACACCAAGATCAGTGTAGGTGTTGATCTGAAACAACACGCCTGTTTGGGCTTTTTTGTCACTTTAAATTAAACAGCAGCAACAACAGGAGTGCCAAAAACAATTTTCAATTAGTATTGATCCACACATTACAAGCTGTCATAAAAGTTACTTTTGTTTTTCTTCATAAAATGAAGACAAACAACCAAAATAAGGCTGGAACTGATTAAAAGTACGACAGGGGAAGTAAGTATTTGAATACTGCCCCGAGCTGAACGAGGTCCCCGTAGGACGGCACTTGAAGTGGTCAAATGCAACAACCATATGAGAGAACTGAAATGACTGGTACAGTATACTCGTGATACCCCCTTAAGGTACCCCATGACAGCAAAACAGACTTCATTTCATCCGTTTACTGAACTTTAGCACAAGTTATGGGCTGTTGTTAGTGTGGTGGCTGACCAACTTTATAAAATAAAAATAATGTAATAAAGCTAAAAGCTGCCACAAATATACTATCAAACTATTTAATGGCATGTTTAACCTAACCATTGAAAACATGGATGAAAGATGACACATAAGTACAAATATATGAGAACGTTAATGTGTCTTAGTAAAGACTCGGTTATCAGTGGCTAAAATCTAAACGCCTCCTGGTCCTCCTCACCGCCCGCTTTGCTTCAGTTCTTCCATATATTGTACAAACATACTGAGTTTTTTAATTAAAATCTTTGGAGAAAAAATGGCAACATATCACAATACATTGCCTTGTTTGCAGTATCATGACATATTGTTTCGTGACCCYAGTGTCATGATATGTATTGCTTCACCAAATTCTTGCCAATACACAGCCCTACTAAATGGATTCAAGTAAAATAAAAATAAATAGTAAAGGTGCAATAAAAGCCAAAACATGCAGGATACGGGACTATGTATGAGAATCAAAATCTGAATGAAAAAAGCAAAAGGATTAAAGAAAATAGTCAAAAGAAAACCAGCAAATCCCCAAATATAGGGAAGAAGTAAAAACACAAAGGTCTGCTGACATTGCATGGATAAAGCAAAGCTAAAAACTTAAAGGGGCAGTATCATGTAAAATCAACTTTTTTTAGTTTTATATCATGTTATAATGTTATACTCTCATA
>NW_013952540.1:1219749-1225445 GCF_001266775.1 Austrofundulus limnaeus
GAAGATAAGTTTATTTTCTATTTAAACATAAAAGCAGCATTTTAATAACAGCTAAAGGTGACATAGATACTTTATTATGGTATAGTATTTAAATACATGCCTGAGAAACACATGATATTGCCCCTTTAAGGTTGAGTAGCATTTGGGACAAAAGTGCAATCAGTCGTAAAAGCAGATTCTGAAATGTGAGCAAGAATAAGAATAAAATTGTTTGGGTAATGAGGTTTTAGCAGGTGGATATGGTGAGGACTCCTGCCTGCAGGCATTCCTTTTTCATTTTCCTCCCTTCAGGAGCTGTGGGCAGGCTGAGCTTTCCTCCGGGTTCTAACTCGCATCCTGTTTCAACCCATAAAGTTTACTGACTAGAGGCATCACACACTTCAGAAGATTGATYACTGTCTTATGAGGGCGACGTCATGTTGGAAAATATAAATCAATGTAAACAATTTATCTTGGCCAGATTTCTGCTTGGAACTGTGTATTTGTCAGTGGTTATCCTCTTCCTATAAACATCATCCGTTGCAGAAGTGTGTTGTCAACATGTTTTTTGCCTGATATAATAATCTTTACCAAAATGCATTTTTATCAAAAGAAAATAATGGTGGTCAAACGCAAACTGAGTATCGCTGATGTGCTTACCTAAATGTTTACCACATTAATTTTAACAACTAACTTTACTATCTATTGAGTTGTCATTGCCCTGAACAACATGGCCACTCTGTCTGACTAAGAAAAGTCATGTCATTGGTTTTAGCCTTAAGATCACATCTACTGCTAAGATTTGCATTTGGCACAGGGTGTTTTGAATCTGTGCAGGTTACAGGGTATTTTTGAGCAAAATGTGTTGCACTTGTCAAAAGCTTAGTCTTCTGTAAGATGCAGATTTTCATGTTGTTAATGACTCAAAACCTACAGCTAAAACACAAGAATGGCTCAGAACAAAACCTCAGACTAATCTGTAGTGGCCCCTGACCTAAATTCTGTGAAATATCTTCGGTATACAAATGATATGGTTATTAATCGAATATGAGCATCTATTCAGTACAAATAAACATTTGTGCGGATCAGAAATATGTTGAGTTTTTTTCCATTTTCAGAAGGAGCTGAAACATGTAGTCTGAAGAAGGAACCCTTCAAAACTGAGACAGCTGGAGCAGTTTGTTGATGAGGACCGAACAGAATACCTGTGGACAGGTGCAGACGTTTGAACGAGAGTTACAGAAATCACTTGATTGTCTCCAAGATTTGTGCAGCAAAGTATTAAAAGTGCCGTCGTGATCACTGGGACAGGTGAGTTAGCGCATTTTTCATTGATTCCAATGATCAAAAGTCACACCATGAACATATAGTATTCATTTCAAGGTCAAATGTTTTTTTTATTTTTATGAACTGTTTTCAATATTCTGAGCAACTTTCATGACTTACGAAGCAGGATAATCTGATCGGATTGTTCCGAGAAATTTGCCAATTTTTTTTCCCACTACAACTGCATATCTTCCTTTTTTCTCATTTAMTCTGAACCAAGTTGGTATTGTTTTATTTTTTATTTATTTGAGCTACATCCAGTAAAATAGGTTTTAATACGATTAGGGAACTTTTTTTCATATACCTACTTTCTATTTGTCGAGGTCAGTTTCATTCATTTGGTGTTTATTTAGTCTTTTTATTTAAAAATCAAAAACGACTCAGTTTCATTAGTAAATTTTTAGTATTCTTTTTCTTTTTGCTATTTTTGTCTTGTTGGAGTTAATTCTGTGATCTTTGTAGGGTTTTTTTATTTGAGGAAAGGGTTCAAACAAATATATTTGCTCTTGTACATCTGTGTTGATATAAWATGATGTTTTTGCTTTTTTCCTCATCTTCCCTTCCCTGCGTTTTTCAGTTTTTCTTGGTTTCTAAGTTGGCGCCACAGCAGGCAGCCTGTTACTGCAGCTCCACTGTTTTGAGYTGCTGTAATGTTCAAATTTCCCCCACTGTGGGATCAATAAAGTTCTATCTTATCTTTTCTACTTGAATGTCAATAAAAATGTTGTTTGTAGATAGAAATGATTATCATTTAAAGAGAAATAAATGCAGCATTCCAAAAGAACCCAGGGTTATGGTCTGTTTGTCTTGGAAAAACTCTTCCATCCACTACTGCTTGGTCTGAGGTTGGAAATATTTTTTAGCCGTCTTTGTATTCCCCACTAATTGTCAGTTTTTGCTCACCTGCAGAGGAWATGATTGTCTCAAACTATCAGCACCAAAACATCACAAGCTGAACAATGCTTGCTGTGCAACATGGGATCAACATGTGCATTGTCAAAGGATGTGGTTAAGCACATTAAATGTATGATTCGTAGTGTAAATGACCATTTAAGCTTAAATCCAGTTTGTTGCAATGATGCATACTGTAGCCCCCCCACCCCACCCCCACTGCTGCAGCACCAACTGTAAATAAATATGTTTAAAAGAGTAAATGAGCTTGAAAAAAGTGGCCCTTTGAGTCCCCATGTTTGTGGAGCAGCCATAATGGATTCTTTAGAGCCATGAACGGTTTATAGGCATGACAGCCATGTTTCAGCACGATGGGCTTATCCCCACGCACGGCGCTAAGGATATTAGGGAATCAGCGTAAAGCAGCATGGAAATGATGACTGGAGCAAAGCCTCAACTCGCTGGTATTAAAAGCTTTCAATTCTCCAGCATGCCATCCTTGGAAAGAAGAGAGAGGGTGGCGGCGGGGAGAAGGAGCAGACTTGGCAAAGCTCCACGGTGTGATATCCCCAATTATTTCTCGCTCCATCGCTGTTTCAGACACACAATTAAAAGGATGTCTCTCAATCTGAGGATCRGACGAACTGAGGGGAGGTCAATGTCACTTATTGTTGCTTCTTCCTTTTTATTTAAGAAAATGTGGCAATCCCTGCCGTCCGTATGGGGTTCCGTTGGATGCAAGCCATTTCTCTAATGCCTCATGTGAAGCACAGGTATAAAAATACACCTTCAGAGCCTGTTTGTTTCTCATTACCAATTTGTGTTTGCATACTTCCAAGGTCAAAGGGATAAAAGCATTCGTTGAAGGGGTTTACCTGCAACAGAACGTCTCCACCCCATCCACCCTTTGGATGGTGGCGCCTGTCAGAGAAGGGCCACGGCAGAAGGATGATTAATGTCCAACCTCTCACCCCCCACTGTGAATTAGAGACCACGGGTCGAAACAATTTTTCTTGGCGAGCAGGAGCGCGCTCGTGGCAAAAAAACGGGGCAAACACTGTTTATCATCTGCCTGACGACAGGCCTCCTCGGGGCGAATTAACCACGCGGCCGTATCGACTGGCACGGGCCGGGAGTCGGTGCCCCTTCACTTTGATTAATCTCCCTGTGTTCCTGTTCCAACTCTATCAAAGTAATCTAAGTGAAGACACACAGCATTGATCTGTAAACACAGCATACTGTATACAAAACACACACACAGTGGAAAAGGGACTACAGTTACTGGATTTTTACCAAAGAAAAAATTGTTTTTTACAAAAATGATGCATCATCACTGTGTAAACTGTTTGAAACAAGACAGCAGCTGCTAATAGTATTTAAAAATACACACTGAATTCATGTGTTTCTGATCAGATGATGTATCTTTGTCTTGATAAACTGGCTATATTTAAAGATAGTCTTCTTACTTAGTAATATGAAAAATATTTAATTGTTCAAAACATCCAAAACACTGAACCCCAATGGTGCCCAAAAGAGCTAATTTCCTGTATTATTTTTTTTTTACATAAAATTAACAAGAGTAATAGCTGAGGGACATAAAAATAGTGGCTTTGAAAAAAGAAAACCTCAGAAACTCTCTTTGTCATATACAGTGATAGTTGTGAAGGAAATTTTGTGACTGATTGACTGAATGTTTGATCCAGTATTGTATTTTCACACTTTCTGATCAGGTTGAATCATCATCATATTATTATTGGGCAGAGGGTTTTGTAAGTTATTGTGTGCAGATTCAGCCTGGGACAGACGCTGAGAGTTTATTAGTTTATGTTCTGGCTGATTGAAGCCTGACTGTGTGTGCTGCTGGAGCTGGTTGGAGTCGACTGGAACGAAGGTTTTAGAAGAGATTCAACTGGTTTTCTGATATATTATTCAGACTCTATTGATCACAAATTCCCTTCAGTTGTATCATGATTTGGCCGGATTTTGGGCCACAATAACTAAAACTAGTGAAGTTTAAAAGTAACACTCATTTCTTTATAATCAATTCAGTGCTAACAAAAGTGGCTCAGCAGAAATGTGGATCATGCAGTAGGACTAAACTGGTTTAACTGAAAGGTTTGGGGGGAAAGGAAAGAACCCAACTTTATCTCTGTCAAATATGGTGGTTGTGGTGTCATGATTGTGGGCTGTTTTTTCTTTATCTGGGCCACAATAACTTTTATTTGGCGATGGAGTAAATTATTCTGAAATGACGAAAAACACATTGTGTAGAATCTCACGAGATTCCTCAAGATTTAACGTTGGTCATAAGGACCTACAGGTAGACAGCAGCGGGGATGGAAGCTGCCAAGATGAAGAGGGAAGCCTTCAGGGCTTTGCTGTCCAGGAGTACTCCTGAAGCAGCTGACAAGTACAAGGCGGCCAGAAGACCTTTGGGTTCGGTGGTTTGGATGCAAAACTTGAGCATGGGAAGAATTCAGGGAGGCCATGGAGAGGGACTTTCGGTTGGCCTTGAGGAGCCTTGAGGAGGCAAACTATTCAGCAGATCAGAAAAGGAAAGCAGGCCCTTTCGCAGTCTGTGCTTGGTTTGGGTGATGAACTCCTGATCTGGACTGAGAATGCTGTTGAGGCACTTCAAGGATCTCCTTCCACCACGTGCACTTTTGAGGAGGCAGAGTTTATTACCATGGCAARGTGATCAAAAAGCTCATTGGTGCCAGAGCGCCAGGGGTGAACAAGGTTCGCCCCAAGATGCTGAAGTCTCTGGATCCCACATATCCAAATTTGTGGTGGTCCATGCATGAGCCACAACCAGGCCAGTTGTGACAGATTAGGGCTGTGTAAAGCAAATTGCAACTGGGCCAGTTGTGGCACACCATCATTTATACAGTGCCGTCATTGCCAGACCTGGCCCACATCTGGTTGACAAACCACTTGCCATGCCAACAGTCAGCTATCGGTGCCAGCTTGACACCAGATCAGGCCCACACCTGTCTACTGTGTGGAATGTTGTGAGGCTGTCATGGCTGACACATCTCTTTAGTGTTACATGGATGAATGGGACAACACCCGTTGACAGTTAGACCAAGTTGGACCAGATCTTCCCCCTCACAAAGTCATTAAGGAGGTCATAGTAGTTTGCCTTTTCAAACGTGTTTTGTGGACATTTAAGTTATTCAAAGTGTATCTTACCCCCCCTGTGAAAAGATAACTCCGCCCCAAGGCGAAATTTGAAAAATGCATCAAAGTGGGTAGGGGAGGGGGTGTGAGTAGGGGAGGGGGCGTTAGAGAGCGGAGGTGTGGCCAGGACGAGAGAACGTGACAGCTTCGGCTGAGCTGTCCGCCTCACAGGACAGAGGAGGTGGAGCGCTCCGACAGCCTGACATAAAAAATAAAAGCCTACAGCTGCATCTGCTCTCAAGATCACTAGTTTAAATCAGGAATAAAAGTGTTGGGTCTTGTTTGAATGAAGTTTGGTCCGTTAGGGCTGCAGCTGCCCC
>NW_013952540.1:1225496-1226729 GCF_001266775.1 Austrofundulus limnaeus
GAACAAAGCCGCGACTGATCAGCTGACTGGTTTTAAAGCGAGAGGCAGTTTGACCGCAGCTGCTGCACCTGTCCACCCTCTGACTGCTGCAGGGGCGTGTCTTAGAGAGAGGCTTTTATACCAGAACACAGCCCCTGTGACGAAACCGTGGAGAAGACACGTCACCGTGGAGAGCCGTTAACCAATATGCAAATTAGCCTGCAGTACCACTGCTCCACCCATATGAGCAGCAAAAACACGTTTTTAGACCAAATGTTACAGATTTGAACAAATACGAACAAAAACATCAAAATTAGCTCAGAAACAGTACTATGTAACATTTTAGACACATTCTAGACAGTTTATCAGCTAAGAAAAGTTAATTTTAGGGTAAGTTACTCTTTAATGTACAGTACATCCAGTTACTACTTGGAGAGTGTTTCAATAATACTGCTTAATGGTTCATGGGGTATTTGGCTAAAAAACAGGGTTGACCCCAAAAGTTAATGACTACTTTTTCAACAAAAATCTTATACAATTTGTTGGAGTATAGGGATCAGTCTCACCTCAGATTTTAGTAGGGTTGACTGAGTTTTGACCATTTTTTGTTTGCTGAGGTCAAATAGTTGTGGCAGGCATCTTGAATTGCTGGGGGACTCTTGTAGATGTTCAGTACATCCAATGATCATTCTGACAAATTCATTCAAATTTGTTCAGTGGACACAGATGTACCCACACATAAAGACAAAGGCAAAACTATTTAGTCTACATTTTCGCTGTAGGCAATGGTGATTTATTTTATTTTTAAGTAAAACAAAAAGTGCATCTGAACAGACAAAATGATTGTATACAGTGAGATTACCATAGTAAATGTGTGGTTTTTCTACCAACAATTTATTAAAATTGTGAAAATGATATAAAATAAATATAAATCATCTACTTATGATTTGAAAGTGAAATTTCTGACATTTTTTCAATAGAAATGTATCTATAATGGACCTTTATCGATAAGTGGACTGAAATTGTTCCAAACCAGTGTTTAAAAGTGATTAACCATCATCTGAAACAAGACTTTCACGCTTGATACTGAAATCCAAAATATGTTTATATATACATTGCTCAAAAAAAAAAGGGAACACTTAAACAACGCACACTAACTCCCGATCTTAATCAATGAAATATTCGCAATGAGGACTTTGTTCTGTACAGAGTCAAATGTGCTTCACAAAAGTTTGATTTACTTGGACTTAGCGC
>NW_013952540.1:1226817-1237003 GCF_001266775.1 Austrofundulus limnaeus
TATATATACAGTATATACATATTTTTTTCTTCATTTCTTTGGTTCTTTGGTGACTTTTTTATATTTTTGGTTCACTGTAGTTGAAACTCAAATATAAGAATTATTGAATATTTATTTGAGTTTAAAAGAGACATATTGTGTAATTCTCAACAAGAAAGCTGCAACAATCATGTTGATGTGATTTCCTTGCAAATCCACAGACCACCTGCTGCTCAGCATTCAGAGAGGGCAAAAGCAAGGCAGCCTGTTTTCATCCTGAGATGAACTGCAGAACTCCTGAAGAAGTTCATTTTTATTTTAATAAAGGTTTGGACCAAAAAATTCATCTTCTATTCCTTATCAGTACTCGGGACAAGTCCAGGTGAAAACCCCAGCCATCCCACTCTCCTGGCCAGGGACAACCCAGCACCTCCCGAGGGACCCAAAGGTGTTCCCAGGCCAGAGACACACAGTCCCACCAGAGTCTTCTGGGTCTTCCTGAGGTCCACTTCCAAGTAGGACATGCCCATAAAAAAACGTTTAATTATAAAGCAGCATCTTTTACTTATCTTTTAAATTGCCCTGAACATAATTTAACAGAACTAGATTTTTCAGTTGGCCATGTATAACACTTATAAGATACATTTATGATGCTGCTTTATAATTAAACTTAATTGATATTAAAACGTTGTTTGCAATTTAAAATTGTAAAGGTATTAAATGTAAAAACTGACTTGAACAGTTATCAACTTTTTTTTTACTTTCTTTCAAAATACATACAAGTCCATAAACGTAAGAAATTACAGAAATTTTGAAAATCTTAACCTCTTTTATTTTTTTAAACAAACAGGAAAATCTTTATTGACTTCCGCTTTGACGTCACTACTGTAAGGAAAGATGGCGGCGGCGTCTCTGCGTGTTGCGGGTTTTTTTCTAGGCAAATGTGCAAACAGCTGCGCRAGTTCAAACCCTATCACTCTGCAGTTTAGCCGACAGGTAAAGGAATGTCATTTGACTTCTAAAATAGATATTCTGTCTCTTAATACGAACGTAAATTGGTTTAAATTAAGAAAATACAGACGCCCTTGAGATAGCGTTTTTCGCCATCCGAAATTAGCTTGACTAATCTTTTAATTTAACACCCGCCAACCTTAGAGTTTGCTTGAACACGACATCTTGTTGTTTTTAGTCTTATTTTATTTGATTGAGCTTTCAGCTACATTTCGGCTATGATTATGTGTTCGTCAAACATATTAATACAGTTCAAGAGGCAAATATTATGTTGCATCACGTCTGTTTCTGTTCGCGGTAGATATGCACGAGCTCTGCTCTCTGCGTGAAGAAACTGACAGTCGAACAACCGGAGGCCTTCACCGAGGAGTTCATTCAGAAGCAGATAGAAGAGTTTGAAATCGGCAAACGGCACCTGGCAAACATGATGGGAGAAGACCCAGAGACCTTCACTCAGGAAGACATAGATGTAAGTTCATTTACCTTTCAAAAACTTGGACTTTATTGTATGTGTACGTTTCTTAATCCCGTGTGTGTCCCACATGTGGCTGTATTAATATTTAAGCATTAACCAATTAATTATTGGTGAAGTTAATATTTTTAAATACCAATATTTAATTTGATTTCATAAGCAGCTATGAAATGAGCTCAGTAAAGAAACTGTCCTGTTTTAATTCTGCATAAAAGTAAAATTAGCCAACATTAAAATGAATTACTTGTATTTTCAAAGTATTTTTTATGTTAAAAATCGTCTTTGTTTTTAAAGGTACTCATTGCAAAGTGTGAAATCAAACATAGYCATCTTGAATTTTACTGAGAGTTTACTCTTGGAGTTTTCCAGGTATATTGATTTGCATTTATAAAATGTGGTATGCACTCAGTGTGAACAAAGCACTTGGCAAAATCCATTAAAAACCACGTGGAAGCTTGAGWCCTGTGACTGACCTATATTTGGCTGGATCCCTGCCATTATCAAATATAATGGAACTGGACCAGTATGGAATTTCTGACATAAGGTTTGGTGGAAATGTTAGAGATAATTTTGCTAAATGCAAAAGAAAAGAGAAAGATTATGTTTGAYAACTATTAAGATTCTTTATTAGTTATAAAAACAGTGTGGTAGAGCGCTATACAGACAGATCTCTGCATTCAAACTAGGGCTGCAGCTAACGATTATTATAATAATTGATTAATCATTTAAATTTTTTTCAATTAATCGATGAATCGGAAAACAAAAAACAATAACATTTTTAATTTTGACCTCTTTACTCCAAAATAGGGCTGCCACAAACGATTATTTTAATAATCGATTAATCACCGATTATTTWTTCGATTAGTCGACTAATCAGATCATATGTTAATTGAATATAAAACATAGAGCTTATCACGTCAGAATGCAGCTGCTATTATATAACCATTGTTAGATTTTAGCTATATGCTAACTAAAATAGCAAGTTCTGCTCTGCAGATATTGCACAGGTTTCTCTTTCATTTTCTTAAAAAGTTCCCACACTTTGAGCTCCGTTGTCAGGTAGCCATGATACCAGAGCCTGTCTGTATAATGTCTTGTGACGTCCACGGCCTACCCCAGTTACCACTACTGTGCATGTGTGTCAAGGACAGAAAGGCAGATGTGGCAGTGGAAGGTGTCAAAGCAGTTTGGAGAGAAAAACAAAGTAAAGAACAACAACAACAAAAAAAAGAAAACGATTAATCGATTATTAAATTAGTCATCGATTATTTTAATAATCGATTAGTCGTCGATTAATCGTGGCAGCCCTACTCCAAAATAGAAAATTTGCACTGACATACCAAACCACACACAAAAAAACAGTTTGTCGTTTGAAAATTGTTGCTATGATATTAAATTGTTRTACATAAATAAGTAAATATTGTCAAATAGCTTCAGTAATAAACCTGTGCATGATGGGGCATTAGAAAGATTCTGCTGGTCTGCAGGCTCTAATGTTTGCTAAATTTGAACTTATGTTTATGAATATTAGTGTTTATATTTAAATGTGTTTTTCACAGTTAAAAAATTATTTTTTCTACTCGGATTTTAGGATTTTTTTTAAGGTCTGCTGTGTTGATACAGTAGATCAAGAGTAAAAAAAATAACTTGAGGTTATGCTGAACAAAATGGCACCAATCATGGCAGATTAAACCATTTTAGGGTGAAATATAAAGGTAAAATCAATATATTGTATGTTTTTATTGCAATACTGTGCRGAGAAGACATTTAATGGCAGAAGTTGGTTTCACATTTAGTCACCAAATTGGTGATCATCTTCATCAGCAGCAATAGGCAGGTGTGTCCACCTCTGGCTAATCCACTGCATCATTGATATTAGTAACACCCTCAAACACGCACCTCATTTGGGGTTTTTGGCTAAGTTTCAGGCTGCCCCGCTCCAAGCATTTAGCTTGATTTCCCACTCGTCCGTCGCTCCCCTTCCCTCGTGGCCCCTCACGAATAATGAAGAGAGCTGTTAGCATCAGGCTGTGAAAACCAAAGCGACGGCTAGCAGGCCAGTCTTGGCTGTTGGGAGGCAAAGGGAAAAATCGGAGAAGACTGGAAAGCTGCAAGTGCTCTTGATAAATCCCTGTGCTCTGCTTTGGAGTCCAGACTCCTCAGGTGTGACGGTAATAAAGACAAAAAGATGTTTGCAGCCCGTAGGGAGAAAATAAACAGACACACAAATACCTAAAGCTTAGAAATCAAATCTGTGGAAACAGTCAGGACCTTTGTTACCTGTTAGGCTTTTAAATTATATTTGAAAATGCATTTTATGGGTCTTGTTGTTGCATCTTCTTCTTCTGCACTACATTGCTTAGTGTTTATGTTAGCTTACCGTTGGTAAGGGACAGATTGACTGAATGCATCGTG
This sequence comes from Austrofundulus limnaeus, assembly GCF_001266775.1. Classification (NCBI taxonomy): domain Eukaryota; kingdom Metazoa; phylum Chordata; class Actinopteri; order Cyprinodontiformes; family Rivulidae; genus Austrofundulus; species Austrofundulus limnaeus. The sequence goes on from NW_013952540.1 coordinate 1,230,695, forward strand.
GATTCTCGGCTAAGCAGATTTGTTTCCACCATTTGCTGGAGGACTTGTTGTAGCTGACATTGCCTCAGTCCGAATTTGGCTGTATTTCAACTGATTAAACAAGTTTGTAGTGTTAGCATTAGCTACTCTGTGTAACTTTCCATCATTTTTGTTGTTATGAGCTCACATGCTTGCAGGTGATATTGTGAGTGTGTTACACACAAAAATACGTCATCTCATCAGGGATGTCCCGATCAGATACTCAGTATCGGTATCACTGGCAGATTTTAGGGCTGCTCGATTATTTCAAAAATGATAATCACGATTATTTTTGATTGAAATTGAGATCTAGATTATTTAACAAAATTATTCATTCATGTTGATAACACAAATTTATTGAACATAAACAATGGCTGTTAAACAATGTTTCCCTTAGGATTTCAAATATTTTTGAAAATATTAGACAAAGTTTCACTTTGTGGGAGAAGCCTGCAGCACACTGCTGGCAGTTGCACTGGATTCACAACACAAAACAGCGTAATATAGGGCCCTATACAACCTGTTTTACTTTTTTCAAATTTTGTTTTTTCCATTTTTATTTTTCTAAATTCCACTTTTCCCCCTAAATTTCACATTTTCATTGTAACCTTATTAATTAAACTAAACAGTGTGTAATTAAAAAGTGACTGAACAGTAATTAAACAAATAACCACAGAAATATAAAAAAAGTCTGTTATTTTACTTTCACTACTAAAAACTTCCACTTTTCCCCTAAATTCCACTTTTTCATTGTAACGTTATTTATTAAACTAAACAGTGTGTAATTAAAAAGTGACTGAACATTAATTAAACAAATAACCACAGAAATATAAAAAAAGTCTGTTATTTTACTTTCACTACTAAAAACAAATAGCTGTGGTCCAGCTTTAAATTATTTTTGTTTATTTACTAAGAAAAAAACGTGTAAAACAGAAGTTATCTTTTGTAAAATAAAAATGTTTTAGAACTGAACTTAACATTAAATGTCATAAAGAAACATAAAACCTACAAACAACAAATGAATAGGATCTACGCTCATTTACTTAATGTAAGTTGACGCACACACGCACCGTTTACAGTGCTTTATCAAAAAATGGACAAAGCTTTTTCATTTTTACTAAAGGAATATCTGATTCTGCACAACAACAAAATCTTGGATAACCTCCCACCCCGACTCCCACCTCAGTGTTGAGGAGTTTTCAGCGTGTCTCTCACCTGCCCCTGTCTGTGACTCAGAGAGGAAGAGGTCTTCACAGCATCCAGCCCGTCATGTGCTGACAAAACTTACAGGAAAGCTTTTCTACAGATAAATAACCGCTGGGGTTTTGTTGTGTCCTAAACTTTACCCTAGCTTCATATTTTTGGAGGATGTTGCTTTTAGTGAGTTTGTTGTTCGCCGCGTGAGTCGCCGTTACGGCTTTATTTTCCTCCCCCTCCTCCTGTTTTGAGAGGGGAGCTCAGAGCTCACTATGTTCCTGTTACCAGGTAAGACCAGGTAAAGGGAGCAGCAGCGGTCAAAATACCTCAGACACTCGCCCAAATAAGCGTCCTCTGTGAGATTCTGTGTTTTACACTGGATTCCATGACTGGATTCCGTCCGCGTTTTTCGCATCACGGAAATTATACGGCCCGACGTAAACTGATCGATCATTATGTTTTTATGATCGCTGAAAACCTAAATCGTAATCAAGATCAAAATCCAAATTTAGTCATGTGATCGGGCCGATCCAGTTTTCAGCATCATCATGCTTTACAAATGCCGCTAAGAAGTCAAGACGCACACAAGTATGCAACCATGTCCACAGTGTGGGAACACTTTTCAATGGAAAACAATGATGCTGAAACTGCATCTTGCAAAATCTGCAAACTGAATGTTTCTGGTGGTCGGAACAGCCGGGCTCGCTTTAGTACTACCAACCTTGTCACTTGGAAATAAATAAATAAAGCTATCAGATCGGTATCAGAAAGACTAATCATTAAAAAAATTGGACTGTATCGGGAGCCAAAAAATCTGGATCGGGACATCCCTACATCTCATCATGCAGCACTAATTGCAGTTATTGCAAAGTGCCAAATATTAATCGGTGACGGTTTTTCTGCTTATTATTTGCACAGGATGCAATTTTGCCCAACCCTAAAGGTGTGTTTTAACTAAACTGTCCCTCAAAATAAGCAGTCTGCTCTGAGGTGACCCATGATGGGATCACTCATAACATCAAATCAAACCTGATTACAGAAACATATAACTATGTGTTTGGTTATTAGAAATGGTCTAGGCATCTCAAATACAAATATGTATATGTGACGTGCATTTAAAAATCAATACCACACCGGGGAGAACCAAGACACTTTGGAGAGACTGTTTCTTTTGGCAAGCCTAGGAATGTTTTTGGATTCCTACCAGAAGAGCAGAAAGAGGTGGGCTCCCTGCTCGAGCTGCAGTCCTGCAGCCCGGATGAAGCTATTTCACATATTGGTTGTTAAACAACATGAAACTCTTGTTCTTTGGTGATGGGTGTTATCCTTACCCCCAATTTACACTACTTGAGTTCCCGCTCCACTCCGCTCCGGTCCAACCTCCGCAGCAAAGACCCACCCATTATAACCAATGAGAGTGTTTACACTGGCTGTGCAAGGCGGCGGTGAGCGGACGGCGATCCATCAAAATTAAAACAGATCCTATTTTTGCCGGACTCCGGAGCTGCGCCGGAGTCAATTTTTAAAGATTACGTCGCACCAACAGGAAAAGAAACGAGCACAACATCCGTATTTTCAAAATAAGACACTTTTAGGCTGGATAATTTGTCGGAATAATGTCGAAATTGCAGCTATATTAATAAATATACGGATATATTTCTACACAAATGCTGTCAGTTCTGTTTGGGAAGCAGATGGAAACATGTAGCATGAAGCTATGTGAACACACACGATACACATGGATTTTATTTTGAAATCAGAAGTTTCAGAAAGACGACAGCGAGACAGTTTCAACATAGATATTAAAAGCCTTTATATTGTTGTTTTCAGCTGTGTTTGGAGTTCGTCTTTCACAGAATTAATAATTTTTTGCTGTGACTTCCACATTTATCACTGAATTTATCGCAATCTCCTTCCTGCACATCTGTCAGAGCGGAGCGGAGGTAGTGTAAACTGGACTTGAAACGCTCTGCTGCGACCTGCGCACCRCAGCGGAGCGGAGACGGAACACAAGTAATGTAAATTAGGGGTTAGATGTTTTTTCAGTCCAACTCATAGTGAATGACATGTCTTTAGATAACAGGCAGCTAAATTTGGTACATTTTATTTTTGTTCTTTGATCCTGCATAAGATGCCTGAAACTGCACAGATTTGCTAAATTTTTTTCAACATGTAAATCAGTGTTCAGAAATGTCAAAATGCTCCTGAAGCTGCATCAAAATGGAACAAATATAGCACATTGATAAGTTTTGGTGGGTTTTATTTATTTATTTATTGTTTGTTTGTTTGTTTGCTTAGTTTATTTTGACAACTTTATAATGTTTTAGTTGGAATTCCGGTGCTTCAGTTTGAAAGAGATCGTGCTCTTTACTTTAGTGCAAGCAAGACCCAGGAACCAAATATAGAATTAGACTTAAATGTTAAATGCAATAAATAAAGCCATACAATACCAACAGCTGAACCAAAATACAGACWGTTTATTCAGTCTTGGTTTTTGGTAAAGAATCAGAGAACACAGTTCCATATAAATACCTTTTTCCAGATCTGGTYCCACCTTAAAACAGGATGTCACATTGGTTGGGCAGACCTCACTATCAAGTGACCWGATCCTTAAACAGCAGACTGAGTTCTGATGAGAAAATAGTGTTGTATTTAGGTGTGTGGTAACTTGATTATATTGAGTAAAGTATATTCTGTTTGAGGTGACCRTGACATAAGCCACTCAAAGCAGATTGCACATCAAATAAATTACAGTTTACTATAAAAGTAGATAATTACGCAAAATATGTTGTCAAAACACATCCTAGTTCTCCGAGGAAAAACACTGTATAGTGCAATAAAAATCAGTAATAAACAGAATAAATTTCTTCAAGTTGATTACACAAACAATTTTTGGCAGCGACTTAGATTAAAAGTTTATGAGATGTATTAAAGCTGATCTTTTTTACATTATTTTTTCAAATCGTAGTGGTTCTTGGTTGTTGAAATTAAATCTTTAAGTGAGAATCAAGTTGTCTGCGTAAAATTTGCAAATGCTGCTTCGCATAAAATAATTCAACAGTCACAAAACTGATTAATAGTGATGAACCTCACCATTTTTTTTATTCATTTCATTTAAAAACAAAACAAATTCTATAAAAAACAAAAATTACAAATCACATGTAAAATGAAAACGAATTAAATGGCAGACTTCTGTTAATTTAGACAAACTTTAAACAAATTTGTTTCTTGTTTTTGTTACTTTTGTTTCTGCTAACAAAATTCTACCTGGTTTTGACGACTTTTAGTTTCAGCTTTACACAAATATAAAACTGGAGAAAATGCTTTGTCATATTTGCTGCAGTTTTTTAAGCTGTAAATATGTGCATTTTGGACACTGACAGTTGACAAACATTTGGTTAATTTGCACAAATTCAATCAGTATTACAGATGATCAAAGTTAGTTTTGGATATTTTAAGCCTTTTTAGTTAAATCCTCGATCGTTYTTGATGTTGCTGAGATTTTCTCTGCTCAGTTTTGCTGCTTTCTTCCTCTGTTGCTCCATGTCAGCCCCTCAGGGACGTCCCATATTGTCTCTGCTCTGTCTCTGGACAAACAGGTGTGTCCTCATCTGTTTTCCACTTTCCCCCGTGTTTTTTAAATTTACCCTTTAACTTCTCCTCACTCATCTTCCTCTTCTAGGCTCCTAAAGCTTCACATTTACTCCCCCCCCCCTCGAACGAGCTCTTTTTCTTCCCGCTTTCCGTCGTTTTGACAACCTTAAAGGCAGCAACCTGCTTCCTGCGAGCTGCACCTGCTGCCTCACTAATTGAGCCGACAGAAGAGGAAGAGAGGGATGAACAGGCTGTCAGGATGAGTGTGGTTGGAGCCAACACGCTCTACTCTCTCTCACACACACACTCATTCGTAGGGCCATCTGTAGCCCTGCTAACACACACACAGACACACACACGATGAAGGGGATGAACTCAAAGTGAACTGTTGGACGTCCGCGCAGAAAACTTGTCTTTTCCTGCTTCTTTTCTCCTCTAACGTCACACAAACACAAACGTCTCACTGGCCTTTCCCTGGAAGCAGCTCACACCTCCTCCACGTCGCTGTCATTGCCGTCCTTCGGTGTGACCCGCGTAGTTTGGACATGTCAGGAAATCTCAAACTGCCATCYCTGTTTATTTATTCTCAGTTTTTTTTTTCTTCTCTCGTTTCTCACCCACAGAAAAGCATCGCATACCTCTTCCCCTCTGGCCTGTTTAATAAAAACGCTCATCCAATCATGAAGGTGAGACTAATTCATACCTTAATTTATAACTTTTTTGATTACTAAGTTACTTGTGTTTCTGCTGCTCTCAAATTATTTAAGAATATGGTTAAAACTTTCAAATATAAGATGTATATCCCACTACCTTCCATGTCAGTGCTTTTATTTTATAATTTCAAACGTAATTTGTGTTTTGCTTTTATCCCCAGCATCCTGATGAAATTATTCCAAAGCAGAAAGGTACGTGTCCTGTACACCTGAACGTCTAGTTGTCTCTGAATGTGAAACCCGCAGCTGAGTTTTTGTTCTGTCCTCACACAGCTGTGCAGTGGGGAGAAGACAAGCGACCTTTCCACTTCCTGTTTTACACCGGCAAACAGTCCTACTACTTCCTCATGCATGTGAGTACAGCAGTCAGGTGAAMCTTCAGCCTTCACCTGCAGCTTTTTCCATTTTTTTCCCCCCTAAAAGCTTTAAAATAAAACGTCAGGATGGAAATTTTAAAGTAGAAACGTTCCAGTCAAGATCTGTTTTATCCTTARCTAAATTCACTTTAAAAGACGTAGCTGGCCTTTTTGAGATCAGATGCTTTGTTCTTCTATAGCACAACTGTTGATAACTTCTCATGTAATTAAAATTATTAATGTACATCTAAATATAGCTTTCAGTAAMGTATGATGGAGTATTAGGGCCATACAAGTTTATTTTTTATTTATTCATTTATTTTTTAATTACAAAAATAAAGTCTTAATATTACAATATTAAAGGGATCCCCGATTAGTTGTAACGTTAGACTTTATATGATAAACATATACTTTAACTGTAAAATAAAGAC
>NW_013952540.1:1237627-1245858 GCF_001266775.1 Austrofundulus limnaeus
GAATCATAATAAAAAATCTGCGTCGACAAATTTACATAATCGACGTCATCGATTATTTCAACTAATCGGTGCAGCCCTAATCGCAGGTTCAATCATCCTCTTTTTACCCACRTATTTTTCCTTTCTGCTGACTTGTGTCCTGCTCCTACTTCACCTTTTTTTCCTGCTAAGACTTCCTGCCCTCATGTTACCAGGACGGGGCATCAGCGTATGAATCAGTCCTCCTGTGCAGGTGCTTTTTCCAGGTTGATGGTGTTTTGTTGTTGTTTTTGTTTTTTGTCAGTGTTTGTTTTGTTWGTCCACCTTATTCCGAGCCCCCCATGATCGAAAATCACTCCCATAATTATGGGGGGGCCCATAATTGCGTGAATTGTGGGAGCGATTTCCGATGTGAACCATAATCGGCATTTGTTTATGTATGAACAGTAACACAGTTTAATAATATAACACAGTCTCTCTGAGCATTGTTGATTTAAACATGTGGAAACCGTCTGACAGAGCTCAAACAGGACAATATGGTAAATGGACTGAACTTATAGCGCTTTATCGAGCCCCATTGGTCCTTTACACTACATTCATTCACCCATTCCAGTGTTTCACCTAGGAAATTGTTGGGGGGGGTGGGGGGTGGCTGCTTGTTTTATAAAAACATCAATTTACATGACTCAAATTCAATTATAGTATAATAAATTTACATTGTGATTATTTAATTGCCTACCTACATCCTAAAGTTAAGGACTCCTCATGATAATTATCAATAATAACTTATTGTAGTAAATTATCATTGATAATAAGTGATCAGAACTCTGTGCAGCAGATGATCTGAGTCCAAAGTTCTCAGTTTGAAACCTTCTGGAGCTCTTCTGTAGCCGTGTTTCCATCAATGTTTTTTAATGCACATTTTGAAGTATCACATCAGAAAAGGTGAATGGAAACGGTATGATTCGTAAAAACTTCCTCTAACTTGCATAAAAGTCGATACGCTCGCTTGAGGTTGTTTTCGTTTTTTTTTTTCTTTTTTTTTTCGAAAAACAGTTATGCGCAAAAGGAGAGATGGAAACACATTTGTCGAATCAGTTCTGACGTAGCAAACATTTACCTCACATATTGATCAGCTGTTCTCGCTGTCTGTCGCCCCCCTTGAATAATGGTAGGGAAACGCTTCAATCAGACACACATTCACACACTGATGGTGGTAAGCTACAATGTAGCCACACCTGGTCTGGTGCAGAGGCGGGGCTGCCATGCACCGGCACAGGTCTTGGCCAAAGATACAATGACTGAGACGGCTGGAATGAGGGATTGAACCGGCAACCCTATGGTTACAGGACAACTCCCCTAACCACTCTGCTTCAGCCGCCCCAATATAATCATTCCACCGCTACCATGGTCCTGGGGCAGGAGTAGGGTTGGGCAGTATTGGGAAAAAAATTAATCACGATTAATTGTGGTATTTAGTGGATAACGRTTAATTTGACGATTAATCCCCTGGAGTCCCTGGACACCCTTATGTCCTGGTCCCATGACCAGTTTAGTGGTAAAGATTTGCTCTTCATACAAATCTGTTCCAAATTGTGTCAAAATTACAGTCTTCAGGCTATACATCAAATTTTAAATTGTGTTGGTAGATAAATAAATTACAGAACTTTTTTTAATGTTTGTCATATTTGAAGCAGAGAGGAGCACCGAACAGACTGACTGGTGGCATTAATTGTATTAATCGTCAAATGCCAAAAAATAATCGATTAATGTTTTTCTGACGATTAATTGCACACGATACGATTATGCCCAACCCTAGGTAGGAGGATGAGCTGAATGAGTGCCTATGGGTTACATTTTGTAGCATATTTAGCGACTTCATCGGCTCGGTAGCTTCAGACAGTGAAGCAATGATCAACCTGAAAAGCTCTGAGATGTATTACTGTAMCTACACAGTAATATAATATTAATAAAAAAGGCCGGTTGTATTTTGGTAAAAGAAGTGGGGCATGATCTTATTTGCCTTAAAGCAGACAGAGCCAAAGCTACTCTGACTGAAGATTTGTCGTTTGTTAGCCCTGACCCAAGCCCTCTACAAAAATAAGGAAAACCTGGTACACCGTCACAGATAGAATCTAAATTTTAGATTAAGATTTAAGAAAAACTGCCTCGAGGATTTTTTTTGAACACGTCTGCCGTGAAACTACATTTTTAGTTTTGTGCCTGCCTGCCGTGCCATAAACATTTGTTGTATATTAATTGCAGATAAAATTGTAATGCCAAATACGAACAAATAATACTGTGCTCTTCATAAGCCTCATTCATAAGACGGCTCAGTCAGGGACTGACACGTGTTCTGTCCTCCTCTGGTCATTCAGAAAAAACACAAAGGTGGAAATATGGGTAAAGTGAGCCAGCCTCTGATGGCCCTATGAGCCCTCAAGTGAGGTAGTATCAAAGCCGGGCCCGAGCCGGGAAGACCGACTTGAGAAAAAGCAACCCACGGTTCTGCGCTCAGAAAATGATAATGAGCTGATGACATCAGTGAGACACTGCAGGATTAATCAACAAACAGATTTATTACCGAGGGGATAGGCTATGTTAAACACAACACAAAACAGCCACTTTGTTATTTGTCAGAGCTTGTAGGACGTTAAAAAATGATGAATAACATCAAATAACCATCTTACAGTTCTGCCACCAGAAATAAGTTATCCCATCCTCACTTCATCCTGCTCCTGCTGCGGTCGCTACCCTCACCCCCGTTAATTGTAATTAATACTGATTTGCAAAAATACGCATTTTTGAGACTCGCTGTACAGGTAAACATCCGAAGGGGTTGACATGTATGYTTTGTTGTTGGTTTCAAAAATGATGAACCACAAGWTCGCTAAAGTGAGCTCATTCARTTTGTTTTGTTTGATAGGGAGGCAGACATCAGAAGGTGACCACAAGATTAATCAACAGATTAATTATCGAGGGAATATTAAAGACGATGCAAAACAGCAACTTTGTAGTTAGTTTAAAAGATATTGAACCACAGGATCACTAAAGGAAGTTTATTTTGTTTGATACGAGACAGACGTCGTCACACAATAAATAGGCTACGTCGTGGTCCACTTCAGCCGAGCTGAGATCTGCTCCACCACGCCTCTTTTGGTTCCGCCYTGCTAGATTTATTTTTGAAAACGTACACGTGAGTGGGACCTGGCCGGCTTCCCCTGTGATTTATGAATRACSAGAGGGAGCTTAAAGCTGGACTGATTTGTGAAGTGACTTTTGAAAGAGGCTATACACTTGAAATCATACAATATTCTCGTCMCACTTTTMATTTTTTCAAACCTTCTGAGGATCYGGCATCTTTTTTTCCGGTGGTTTGTTGTAACTGATGCACAAAGCTGGATGCCGGTTTCCCTCCAGCGGCCCTTTGTAAACAAAGTGTAATAAGCAAACGTGAAGAGTTGTGGTGGTCGCATCAGCCACATGCTTCTTGATTCCTCATCTCTAGGTAGGYGATGGAAACTATACCGCTTTTGTCAGGAACACTTTTTTTGTTTCAGGTTCGTGTTCAAAACACTTGTTGTATCCATTGATACAGTTTGTTTATTCTGGTTGTTCATGCAGCTGGGAACAGCACAACAAGTACCTGAAATAATGTCAACAAAACAAAAAAAGTTTGTTTTGGTAATCCAAAGAAAATTAGATTCAAATAAACCTCGGTCAGTGCTCCGCTCGCTACCTTGGTTAACCTAAGCTTCCGGCGGCTACTTCCGGTGTTTCTGACAGGAAGTCTTTCCCACAATCATTTCAACTGTAGAACCCMCAGGAATAAGGTGGATTAAAATTGCTTATTAAAAATCTTTGGGGCTCTGTAATAGCATTGACCTAAATATATCAGGGCTCTTCTTTCATTCAGCCGATTCACGTGAATTWCTCCCCGTCATTGTAGCAGCTGGTGTTTGCAAACCTTTTATCCCCATCCTTTCCTTCTCTCCTCCTTCCTTCGTTTTTCTTTTTTTCTAATTTTCTATTACACTTTTTTCTCAAAGAAAATTGGTATTTGCTTGATGTTTGCTCCCCTCCTCCTTCCCGTCCTTGCACCCCCTCTGTTGTCGGTCAGAGTGGCAGAGGATTAGGCACACTCTATCAAGAAGAAATTAAACAAACATCTGGTGAATAATTGACGGGGAAATGAGTTCTCACCCAAGCGCTTGGTGGCTGAGGGGGCTGGGATAGAGGGGGGGTTGCCTTTAGGGACATGGCCAGCCCCCCCCCACCACCCACACACACACACACACTCCTTGCCTGTGTGTCTGTGCTTAACGCCATGACAGACTCCTTTCAGGTCCTGCTCAAGCCCCCCAAACTGGCCCATTATCTATTTAATTTCACGTTTTTTATTTCGCTTCAGGTCACTTAGAAACACAGTTCAGGTGCCTGAACCAAGTCCGAGCAGAATATCTAACATACTTTACTAGATGTCATAAGCTATTATTGATTTTCTAACCAGCTCCACAAAGCACTTTACACTGCTTATTATTTTGTCATGTTTGGCTTTTTTCAGACTGTGTACGGAAAAATTCTGGACATAGAAAAGAAGCAAGATAGTCTGCGAGCTAAAGGACTCTTCTCTACTGATCCCAAGGCAATGTAAGTTCAAAAAGAAAACATTACAGATTTAATAATAATAATAATGATAATAAAAATAGTAATAATGATTAATATATTTTTACAGCATTTGTAAATGTCAAAGTGTTACATCTCAAGAGTCATAAAAAATAACTGAATAAAAATCTGTAAAATCAGTTATGGCCATAACACTGACAAAACAAAGGATTTAGCAGTCTAGGGTTCTCATAGGTGATCTGGAAGTGGATTCCACAGATGAGAAGCAGCGGAGCAAAAGCCTCAGTCCCCCATGGTTCTGAGCTTTGTTCTGGGAATTTGAAGCTGGGATTACTTGTTGGAACAGAGAGAACAAGGTTTGATGTGTGGCAGGAGCAACTCTTTACGGTAGAGGGAGAATATTGCCACATATTCACTAGTGTGAAAGGAGGCCGGTCTTGTGCTGRACTCTGGCAGAGACAGGAAGCCGATGAAAAGAATTACAAGACCTTTTTGGTAATTGCCTGGCAGCACGGTTTTGGATGAACTAGAGTTTTTGAAAGAATGTAATTGCAATAGTCCAGTCTTGAAGATGCAAAGACATGGGCAAGTTTTTCATTGTGCAACAGATATTGACCCTTTTGCATGTGACGTCACGCGCTTCAGAAGACCACCCACTTGGTCATGACGCACATCAAAAACAATCTGTGCGCAAGTAAACTGTACAGCTAGTCAAAAAGCAGACAGTTGGTGGACAGTGGGTCCTCACAATAAACTAAAACAGCCCATGCAGCAGAGAGGAGCAGGGAGGAGGATGGGAAGAAGTGGAGAACTTATTTCTAGTAGCAGAGTGGAAGATGGTTATTTAGTTTTATTTATTTTGTTTTGTTTTTTACACGTCATACAGTCTCTGAGATGTAACATAAAATAGAAAACGAGTGTTTGWAAAAACACACGTCAGCCTCTCGACTGACTTGGAACACCTTGGAATCCCCCCAGAAGAGCTGAGGGGGCTGGGCAAAGAGWGGTCTGGGCTTCTCTGCTCAAGCTGCTGTGACCCGACTCCGGATAAAGCAGAAGATAATAGATGTATGGATGTTTGAAAAAATCTGTCAGATACATCCATATACCCACTAAATGGGGATAAAAATCATGTAATTTACTGACAGTCACATGGATTTTCCCCCATTTTGCAGACGGACGTAGCTATTCCATTCTAAAAACAAAACTCAGCTTCAAGTTTATTTTACGTGTTAGAGCCCGTAGGGTGTGAAAAAAAAAAAAAATTAAAATAAATAACCAGCTCAGTCAGATTTTTGAGGATCAAGATGCAAGTAAACATCTGAAGGGGTTGACGTGTGTGACAGAGAACTTTTGTCTATTTTACTGTTTTGCTGAGGCGGCACGGTGGCTCAGTTGCCTCTCAGCAAGATGGTCACCGGTTCAAATTCCGGTCCGGGGACATTTCTGGATAGAGTTTGCATGTTCTCTCCGTGCATGCGTGGGTTCTCTCCGGGTACTCCGGCTTCCTCCCACAGACCAAAAACATGACTGTTAGGTTAATTGATAACTCTAAATTGKCCCTAGGTGTGAGTGAGAGAGTGAATGGTTGTTTGTCTCGTTTGTCTCTATGTGTGGCCCTGTGATGGACTTGCGACCTGTCCAGGGTGTACCCCGCCCCTCGCTCTGTGACTGCTGGATATGGGCACCAGTGACCCACGTGACCCTGAAAAGGAAGAAGCGTGTACAGAAAATGGATGGATGGATTTCCTGTTTTGCTGTGTAAACTTTTTTAAATACAGTAATCTATGAGCCCAACTATGTYTGCTACTTCCACAAATTACTGTAGCTCAACTTCAACAATTAGGCTACAACCCCTGGCAAAAAGTATGGAATCACCAGTCTTGGATGARCACTCATTCAGACATTTCATTCTGTAAAACAAACTCAGATCAAAAACATGATACAATAATAAGGTCATTCCAAAGTGCAACTTGTTGGCTTTCAGGAACACTCAAAGAAATGAAGAGAAAACATTGTGGAAGTCAGTGAATGTTACTTTTATTGACCAAGCACAGGGGGGAAAAACATGGAATCACACAATTCTAAGGAAAAAAGTATGGAATCATGAAAAACAGAAAAAGAAGAGACCATCCAAAAGACATCAATTGTATTTAGTTGCACCACCTTTGGCTTTTATAACGGCTTGCAGTCTCTGAGGCATGGACTTGATGAGTGACAAACAGTATTCTTCATCAATTTGGTGCCAACTCTCTTTGATAGCAGTTRCCAGATCAGCTTTGCAGGTCGGAGTCATCTTGTGGACCTGTTTTTTTCAGTTTCCACCACAGGTTTTCAATTGGGTTGAGATCTGGGCTATTTGCAGGCCATGACATTAACTGAATGTGTCTTTCTCCAAGGAATTCCTTCGCTGTTTTTGCCCTATGGTACAATGCATTGTCATCTTGGAAAATTATTTCATTACCTCCAAACATCTGTTCAATTGAAGGGATGAGAAAACTGTTCAAAATGTCAATGTAAACTTGTGCATTGATAGAAGAATBAACCACAGTCATCTCCCCAGTGCCTTTGCCTGACATGCAGCCACATATCATGAAGGACTGTGGAAATTTGGTTGTTTTCTTCAGGCAGTCCTCTTCATAAATCTCACGGGAACGGCACCAAACAAAAGTCCCAGCATCATCACCTTGTCCAATGCAGATTCTTGACTCATCACTGAAGATAACTTTCATCCAGTCATCCACAGTCCATGATTGCCTCTCCTTAGCTCATTGCAGTCTTGTTCTTTTTTGTTTAGGTGTCAATGATGGTTTTCTTTTAGCTTTCCTGTATTGAAATCCCATTTCCTTTAGGTGATTTCTTATGGTTCGGTCACATACATTGGCTCCAGCTTCCTCCCATTTATCAGGGTTCCTGCGGATCCTTAAAAAGTCTTAAAAGGCCTTGAATTCATCAATCCAGAAATAAGGCCTTAATTAGCCTTAAAATGTCTTAAATCAATCTTTCAGAAGTCTTAAAAATGTTAATACATTGTAAATAGGATGATTGTAATTTGTATCAAATATTAAAATAATTGGTAACATTTTTTTTATTTTTGAATTATTCACTTTAAAACATTCCCTTTTGACACCACTTCCTGTTAATTCACATGAAAATATCTCAACAACTGTTCATCTGAACAATGTGACATTTGTTTTGTAAAATGTTAATAATGTTATCTTTCCAAAAATGCATTCATATTTCRTGCAAACATTTTCCATCACAGTAGGGCTGCACCGATTAGTTGAAATAATCGATGACGTCGATTATGTAAATTTGTCGACACAGATTTTTTATTATGATTCACTGTATTACATAACCACCACGTGAATGTTCATGCAATTCCATTTCGGTACCTAAAAGCATCATTGCGACCGTATTGGCATAAGAGTGGTGAGTTTTCCATGCTTGTTCTGAACGCAGCATCGCACAAGAGCGTAATGACGTCAGCAGCCGCTGCTTCAGTTCAGTCTGAAGCTTGAAAACAAGCCCCGCAGCTCCTGGAGTAAAATTTACTGAACAGACCGCCTCTGAGTTATCTGGTGGATTAATTATCTTGTGAACACGACGTTCGCTTGCTCAAAGTA
>NW_013952540.1:1246407-1254652 GCF_001266775.1 Austrofundulus limnaeus
TTAACATCTTGCACTATATTTCTTTTATTTGAATTTTATATGCTTTGGTTGAGATTTTATGTTGATGTTAAATCTTTTAAGCTTTTTTTGTTAAAGAATTGACTCTAGAGTGCATATTTTGTGTCCATGAAAAAACTTACAGAAAATATGACAATATTAAAGAACTGTTCTTGTTAATTTGATGAAAACATTTTAAATATCCAGTGCACTCACATCAGAATAACTTTTAGATTTGTTATTAGAATAATTGATTAATCAAAAAAATTAGATTAATCGATTAGAAAATGATCGTTTGGTACAGCACTACATCACAGGCACGTGGGTTCTAAAACTCCAAACTTTGGGTCATTAGAGGATTTTGAGGAATTAAATTGTTTAAAACTGACTTTTTTTTAGCTATATTTGACAAAATAGCAGTTAGATATGGATAAAAACAATTGGTCCATTTGCAAATTTAAGTAATACAACCAAAAATACTTTAATTCATGAGTTTCTGCCACAGTTTAATTTTTTTTTCATTTGTGTTTATTGTGAAATTGGTCTTAAATTTGATTTCACTTGGCATTAAAAAGTCTTAAATTTAACTTTCCTTAAACTGTAGGAACCCTGTTTATGCTTCATCTGTTTAGTTGTACTTTTTCAGTTTTCAAGACAAATGGCCTTAAGTTGTTTGTCTTGATGCTTTGATGTCTTTATTGGTCTACCAATACGCTTGGCTTTAACAACCATTCCATGCTGTTTGTATTTGGTCCATATCTTGGATACAGCTGACTGTGAACAGCCCACGTCTTTAGCAACCATTTGTGAAGAATTACCTCTTCAAGAAGTTTCACAATCCTCTCTTTTGTTTCAAGAGACATTTCTCTTGTTGGAGTCATGGTTCTTGGCACTCCACTTCGTCCAGCGGCCTCCAAGGTGTCATGACTGCAAGTGTTTTTAACTGCAGACTAACGAGCAGATCTAATCTGAGGCAGGCATCCATTTGTTCTTATTTTATGCCTCCAATTTGAGTAATTCCATACTTTTGTCCTCAGATTTGAGTGATTCCATACTTTTTTCCCTGTGCTTGGTCAATAAAAGTAACAGTCACTGACTTCCACAATGTTTTCTCTTCATTTCTTTGAGTGTTCCTGAAAGCCAACAAGTTGCACTTTRGAATGACCTTATTATTGTATCATGTTTTTCATCTGAGTTTGTTTTACAGAATGAAATGTCTGAATGAGTGTTCATCCAAGACTGGTGATTCCATACTTTTTGCCAGGGGTTGTAGAAGCCACGGCAAAAAAYAACTTTGAAAACCAATCGCAATCAGTCTGTTCAGTACTCTGCTCCCTCACTTTTGACATCCATCATGGTGTTCCCACGTGACTAGGTGAYATAGTTACAAAGATTCAATAGTGATGAGCAGAGGCTTGCAGTGATTTGAGATGAAAAAAGGGAGGTTTTGCTCAGATGGGACATCAAACAAAATGTCGGACACCAAGTTTGGTGGCAGTCGAGGAGAGTGTGATGTCCTGACCAGAACATGTTATAGCTTTAATGGGAGATTACCGCAGCTAACGGAGACTGACAATTAACGTGGCTTTAATTTTGGAGCTGTCTCAGTTGGAGAAAATTTTTGTTCATCTATGACTTCACATCCTCCAGACAGGCAATGAGTGTGGAGAGTGATGATGTGGGTGAAGCAGAGGAAGAAGCAGATGCGTGACGAGCTGTTTTTAATGTGAAGTTGAGTGTCATCAGCATAGCAGTGAAAGGATGTTCCACTGTGGCTGATGACTTGACCAAGAACTGGCAAGTTTACTGTGAAGAAAATAGGGCCGAGGACTGACCCTTGAGGAACCCCAYGAGTAACAGTTTGACTCTTCGACTTGTCTCCTCCGATGGCAACATGTTTGAAAGCTAGGACCAGAACCAGTGAAGAACAGTATCATGTAGCCCAGTAGAGTCAGAGACTGTTGAGGAGAATATTGTGATCAATGGTGTTAAATGCTGATGACAAGTCGAAAAGGATTAAAAGAGATGGTGAACCTGCATCTGCTGCCTCCAACTGCTCATTAGTGACCCAAATCATTTTCCACTCAAGAACATACAAAAATGTTTCACCTGTCTCCATCAGTGCCTTAGGAACAAGCAGGTGGCTCACAAAGGGGGAACTGGAGGTGTTATTGGTGGAAAACGTCTCTACTGATGATGTAAGAACAACCCTTCTGTTTTTATCCTCTTCTGGCCTGASGTTACTAAAGAATCTGACGCTTGTGTTGTTTGTTATTTTTTTACCATCAGTACAACCGTTTCATCCAGCTGATGACGCGCCTGTTGTCCATGCCATACTGCAGCCTGGAGCAGCCGTTCATCATGCAGTACCGCAGAGTGCTGGAGACCAAGTCCACAAAAAAACTCGTGCCGCCTCTGCAGAGGGACGATAAGGGCGTGGCCTTCAGCACCAGCGATGGTCAGTACACATCAAAGGAGCAGCTGTTCTTAAATACATGATGGAATAACAATGGTTGAACWGTTTTTAGCTGTTAAAACTAGAGTTTAATATTAATCTAAAAAAAGAGAGATTAGTTCAACACTAAGCAAATATTAATCTGATTTTATCAACATTTTATTTGATTTAATACAATTGCAAAGCATCACAAATACTCCAAATATCTACACTAAACAATTTACAGTGGTGGGCGTGGTTCCACCAATCATCGAACATTTGCAGACCAAGTAGCTTCCTCTAAATTAGATTTTGCCAACTCTGCTAACAAAGGTTTTACTTAATTTGTTTAAGAATGTTACAGATGTATAAAATGACTGTAGGAGAACCAGGAATGAGGTCACAAGAATTGTGGGGAATCTCCAAATCCTCAGACGTCTTCAAGTCTTCAACAGCTTTGTGTTAGTCATCTTAGCGGTTAGCCATTAGATGCTACTGCAATTTTATTTTTTACATGTTTAACGTTAGCAAAGCTATATTTTTAGTTAGCATATGAGTTAGTAAAGCTAACTTTTTGGTGATTTGTTCCCGCCACAAACAAATTAACAAGTAACAAGAAATTAAGTTAAAACACATAAAAACATTATAGTTCAGAAAACAAATGTAAAAGATTGAAAAAAATGACAAACTGATGCCAAATATAAATAAATGCATATAAAAATAACTTTAAATCAAAGAAAAATCTCAATGAATGCACATAGACTGAGCTTAACACATTTTACCAGACTTGAAATATTTATTTCAACTTTTATTTTGGAAGGGTGTAATGTTTTTTGCTTTGATCGTTATTTATGATGTCTGAAGTTATTGCAGCTTGTCCTGGAAAGCAGTAATGTGCTTTAAAAGTAATTGTATTTTATTAAAATGACAGGAAATACACCCCAAAACCAAAACATTCAGCTTGTTTTAATATTTACAGTTATGGTTTTAGCAAACATTTTGAGAAAAGGACAACTTGGTTCATCTGTGTTCACTTTCAGGTCAGAGGAAGACGTCTAGATCATCTGTTGTTCTTCGGGACTGTGGTTCAGGGAACGTCACCATTAACGGCCTGCCGTTCATCCAGTACTTCCATGAGCCACAAGACAGGTAGCTGTGTAAGCTGTGGGGCATTTTATTCTGATATTATTTTCCTTAAAATGCAAGACATGAGGCATTTTAGTTCCTGCTTCCCTTAAAAAGAAAAAGAAAGCAGCTTTTCACTCTTCACAGCATCGCCTGTTTTTTTTTATCTCCTTGTAGTGAGTTAATTACACAGCTGAGTGACTGTGTGTGAGTGTCCGGAGCTGGTGTTGTCACGCCGTGTGAGAACGGGCTGTAATTGGAGCAGAGAGGTGACAATTGACTTTGTCAGCAGCCGCAGGCCATTCAGGCTGAGACGCCATCCAGAACACAGACACACTCAGAGTGTTGCTGAGTCAGAAGTTCCTCTAAGATTGTAAAAAGAAAGCTTTTCACACTGCTTCGGATCCTCTGTGCTCGTCTGAAAAAGTCACCCAACCAGACATTAAATTAGCTAAGCCTCCGTCGATACCACTATCTGCTAAATAGCACCGCTCCACCMCCTCCCCCCTGCTCAGGGCTTTTCAGCCTCCTGTTTTGTTATCTGCTGGTCATTTCTTCTCTCTCTCTTTCTCTTCCCCCCATCCGCTCAGAGAGCAGCTGATGTTCCCGCTCCAGTTCGTGGACATGCTGTGCCGCTTCGACCTCGAGTGCACCGTGAGCGGCGGTGGCAGGTCGAGCCAGGCGGGGGCGCTGCGGCTCGCCATCTCCCGAGCACTGCTCAGCTTCGTGTCCGAGAGGGAGGCGGAGCATATGAGACAAGGTGCGCAGGTTTCACCTCTCCCAGGATGAGCAGATCGGAGGGAACATTTCACATCTTATCCTAAGAGRAGACGAAGTTTTAGCCGTTTACGCCAAACCCAGTTATTCACAATCTAATGCAACTCTCATAGTGTGTCGAGGATCAATTTTAGCTCAGTGATTGTAAAATTATTTGAGTTAAAGTCTTCTATAGTGTGTAGGCAGGTTACATCACATTATTTAGCGACAGCTGATAAAACTTAAGCTGTGTGAGATGTTAAATAACGTGCAATTACAAGTACTGATACTGGAGCTTTCCTCCCCCATTGTTTTATTTATACACATCATACAGGCTTTTGTACAAGTACAATACACGTTTTGAGCAGACCATGTGTAACAATGAACATGAACAGTGAACGCCACATGAGTAAAATTAAACAGAACATATATTAAAATCTAAATAGCAACCGGAGCCGCTTTAAAAGAAAGTTTCATAATACTATCATAAAGCTATAGAGCTGATACTGGAGCTAAACTCAAATTAATRATGTTTTTTGTGTATTTATATGTAACGTTTTTAATAAAAGCATTGAATTCGTTGAAGTTGTAACTCCTGGGAAAAAGACGTGTGAATACATTTCAACACATTTTAAATTTTGGACCTTTATGGGTGATGTGATGTAAAATGTCTCACCATGAGGTCATGCAAACATACTTCATCCAAACACTAGAGGGTCTCATTTCACAGCTGTTATATTCAGTCTACTCAGACGTTGAAGAGTGTGGTCTGCATGTGCTGCAACCCCTGCCATGAGACAGAGCAATAGACATTTTTGTGCAGCCTAATAGAATAGAATAGAATAGAAACAGAAACAGATTTTATTGTCCTGCACAGGGAAATTCAGGTGTATTAGCCGTGGTGGCCATCTTGAAAATTAACCAGTCTTAGATGAATATCCATCTTAAGTACTTTAAAAGTTGCTTTAACATCCATCATATGGTTCCTGCAGATCCTTAAAAAGTCTTAAAAGTCATTAAATGCTTCAGTCCAAAAATAAGGCCTTAATCAGCCTTAAAATGTCTTAAATTAGTCTTTCAGAAGACTTACAAATGTTAATACATTGTAAATAGGATGACTCTAATTCATCTCAAGTATTAAAGTAATTTGTAACATTAATTTTTTTAAATATTCACATGCAGACATTCCTCTTTGACATCACTTCCTGTTATTTCACATGCAAATATCTCAATTGTCCATCCGAGCAATGAGAAATTATTTTTGTAATATGCTAATAATGTTGTCTTTGCAAAAATACATTCACTTTTCTTACAAACATTTGATGTCACAGGCACTTTAAGGTTTTATCTACAGCAAATTGGGGTTAAGAACCCACTGTGGGTCCTAAAACTCCAAATTTTGGATTTGTTAGAGGATCTCCAGAAATTAAATTAAGTTTAAAACTGACTGCTAAGAATGTTTCTGCTATAGTTGATGAAAAAGCAGTTTGATGTGGATAAAAACAATTGGTCTATTAGCAATATTTGAAAAAAAAAGTCCAACATTTCACTGATCACATCAACTCTGGATGAAAATATTAAGTTCACATGAGAGGATGTAAAAACCGGCAGGTTGGCGTTCCTGGATTGCGATGTCTCGGTTTTGGATAGAGGACGGTTGGAAACTGGCGTGTATCGTAAGCCCACCCACACAGACCAATATTTGTGTTTTGACTCCCACCACCCACTGGAACACAAGTTAGGAGTGATCAGGACTCTGTACCACAGAGCAGACAGTGTCCCTACAAACCCAGGAGCCAGGCAGAAAGAGAAATCACACACACGACAGGCCCTGGAGCAGTGTGGTTATCCTGACTGGGCTTTCCTGAAAGCAGACAGGAAACACAGACAGGATTCCATGCAACCTTCAGGTGAAAATGAAGACCCCAAACCCAGACCCAAACCAGTGGTTATTCCGTATGTTGCGGGTGTTTCGGAGAAACTGAGACGTTTATTTTCTAAACATGATGTCCCAGTGGCTTTCAAACCCCAAAACACATTACGGCAAAGGCTGGTTCACCCCAAAGATCCGGTGCCCCGGCACAAACAGCAATATTGTATATGCTGTTAAGTGCCAGGAGGACTGCGACCAGTTATACATCGGGGAAACAAAGCAGCCACTGTTCAAAAGAATGTCCCAACACAGGCGAGCTACATCTAATGGCCAGAACTCTGCAGTTTTCACTCATTTACAGGCCAGCGGTCACTATTTCAGAGATGAGGATGTTCTCATTCTTGATAGAGAGGAACGTTGGTTTGAGAGAGGTGTAAAAGAAGCCATTTTTGTGAAGAAAGACCGTCCATCATTAAACAGAGGTGGAGGCCTCCGTTTTCAGTTGTCCCCCTCCTACAGCGCTGCTATTGCCAGTATCACTCCACCCCCTGTTAACAATAGGTGTTAATTAGGTGTCAACGATTGCCATGTGATGTGAGTATCAGTCACACGGAGGCAGGGCTGAAAAGCCTGAATTTTGCCTGAAACTCTCAGACTGAAGAAGTCTCTTGGAGGAGAGACGAAACGTTTCATTAGAGAAGAACCCGTCTAGAAGACCTATACAATTTTTTTCTTTTTGATTTTTTACCTGGATTACTGAGATGCATCAGGACAATATTTGATTACTTCTACCAAAAATACTTTGATTCATGAATTTCTGCCAGTTTTTGTTAATGTCATTTGTGTTTATTACGAAATTGGTCGTAAATTTCATTTCACTTGGCATTAAAAAGTCTTAAAAGGTCTTAAATGTTACTTGGCTTAAACTGTATTGCATGTATGGCAGTTTTTACTAAAACTAGACTCTGTCCACAAGAACTACTGAAAGATTGACCTGGTTAAACTGACGACCAACATGCCAGAAAACATTTGAAAACTTCTTTTCTCTTCTTGTCCTAGCTGGCTTGTTGACACCTGACCCCCGAGTAAGAGAGAGGAAGAAGCCCGGCCAGGAGGGAGCTCGACGCAAGTTCCCCTGGTTGAAACGCTGAAGAACCAGAAGCTGCAGTGAACTTTTTCAGCCGCCAGATGGCGCTGTGCTGTTAAAGATGGATAAAGTGCACTGTTTATAAATGTGTAAAAGAATAAAATGCAAGTATCTGTTGTACGAATGATGGTTTTATTGAAAATGTAATAATTTCTATGATTAGTAATGAGGATAAATTAGTTTTGTTTGCAACCCTCTCACAGATTAGACTAGATTTAAATGCGGACCAGGAAGATTTGAAGAGGATGAATGCAGTTGGACTTGATGACGCATCAGTGCAGGCATGGTGATGTCTAAGATGAGAGTGATTCGATGGTATTTTTGAGAGCGAGAGAAAATGCCAGAGGAATGAAGAAGTTCAAGTGTCAATTTTTAAGAATAAGGGTGAGTCTGGAAGAGATTTGTGGACACCAGACTTGAATGAAAGGTGACTACTTGTGAGCAGCAGTGTGGTTTTTAATGCCAAGAAAGCGCTTTGCAGACACCATCTTCTCTTTGAGAATGGTGATGGAGAACAGAGAGGGTCAGAAAAAATTTCATATTTTGTAGATTTAGAAAAAGCATATGATGGGACAGCAGGACAGTGTCAGACAGGTGGAAGAGGAGAGGTGTAGGTATGGGAGCAGAGGTCACAAAGGTGCAGGACTTTGGGGTACTGTCCAGGAAAACWTGGAATATTGTAAAGAGAGTTTAGGCATGATGGAGTGGGTGGATTTTTTTCCCCCTCGAGTTATTTGGGACAAAAGTTTGACAGGAAAGTTTTACAAGAAAGTAGTGAGACCAGCTTTGTTGTTGTATGGTTTGAAGACAGAGGCATCGACAAACTGAAGATGTTGACGTTCTCAGGTTTGAGAATGATGGATCAGATGGAACTCCTGAAAATGGAATAACCAAAATAAGATTTTAATCTAAA
>NW_013952540.1:1256223-1269356 GCF_001266775.1 Austrofundulus limnaeus
GGGTAGTGGCGCAGGGAGTAGAGATATCGGGTAAGTTTGATACCAATGGCCATTCAAAAATGTATTAATTACTTTAAATGTTTTTTTTTTCTAGAGTAACAAAGTGGAGAGGCTTTTTAATATGTTTTATGCAGTGCGACTACATTACCCATAATGCAACACTGAGATAATTAGGACGGGATATATTTGGTTAAAATGGTAAAACTAAATTTGAATCTAGTTACCTCGGATAAGTTCTAATCACCCATTAAAGTTATATATTTTAATTTAAATAGAGAAATATTAGTTCCTATTTTTGCTTAAAAAGRGGGAATCGTGGCCTTTCTGTCGGTTTTGCTTTACAGCGCAAAGGGAACGAAGTTGCGGAAACATAATTTCATGTTTGTTACGTTGTATTTTTCTGGAATAGATTGGAGGTACCGAGTTGCTTGTCTGTCAACTAAATAAATCCTGTTTAAAACTCCTCCGGGTTTCCCGCTGGGTGCTGTAGCTCGTCTTCACCACGAGGTGTCGCCAAATGTTCAATCATCTCGAGCACGCGCTCCATCCTCCCTTAATGAAGTCATTTCAATGAGTTCTTTACAAGTTAAGTCCTTTATAAAGCAGCTTATTATTAAACACCATACTGTACTTTTTTTTCTGAATCAGTCTGACTGAAGCTGTTTTAGCATCTCGTTCGGTTCGGATGTGAAGTTGGGTCTACAGGTGCGCTGTCTACCTGTAATCAGCTCTTTGTTCGGGGGGGGGGTGGAGAGGCAGAGGTTTGTGGGCGTGTTTATCGGAGGGGTGAAGCCGTAAAAGACCCTTCAGACTAGACAACAAAACGATACCGACACGAGCTAGTTGTAAGCGCGCGACTGGTGGTCGACACAGTCGCAGTGCATTGTGGCCGCACCTGTCGCCTCCGCCTCCTTTTTTTTTTATTTTATTTACTGATCCAAAGATTCCGGTCGTATGGAGGCAGCCGTGCTGAGCCCCGCTGCCATGGCGGAGGTGGACTGCAACAGCAACACGCTGAACGCCGAACTGGAGGTGAAGAAGCTGCAGGAGCTGGTCCGGAAGCTGGAGCGGCAGAACGAGCAGCTGCGGAGCCGGGCCGGGGGCTGTGTGAGCGGCCCGCATGTCCTGCCTTCATCCGCGGGGTACTGCCTCCCCAGCCCGCTGCCCGCCTTGCTTTGTCAGTCATCTCTGGGCTCGTTTTGTCCTCCAGAGGAACCGTTCGACTATTTCCATCCTCACGGAGCCAGGGAAGAGGCTGCTGGTTCCGAGGAGGAGGAGGAGGACCTGTCTGAACCGTCGGTTCTGGACGAGCTGGAGCTTTTAGATTTGGATTCTCTGAGCTGCTCGGATGAGTCTGATGAAACATGGTAACTGTGGAGCCTTTGTTGAAATGTTTGATTATTTGTTGTTTTCAGGCTCACACGTGCTTCCAGATTGATCACTTTCTTTGTGACAGCTTTATGCAGTTAAGCTTTTGCTTTGTTAAACTTCTTAATAATGTGCCCTTTGTGATGACATGAGAAACTGCACATCTTTGTGTTGGCCTTGGGGGAAAAAGTTGCACAGATTTAAGATTTAAAGGGGAAAAAACATAAAGCAACGTTTAGGTTATTAAATTCAAGAACAGAGCAAAGTTTAGGTATTTTGCAGAATTTGTTTCCTAAAACAGAAAATTGACCTTAGCTTCACTACTCAACATCTAGTTGTTTTTGCTTAATTATACAGCAAACTGATTGTTGATATAAATGCAGGCTTTGCAGTGCTACGAGTCTGTTGGACTGACCAAAACTAATATTTGTATTCAGAACATGAACAGTGGTTCCCAAACTTTTTATCTTCTGACCCACAAAATATTCATTGCAAAAATTTGTGACCCCAAATATTACTGGTCTGAGTACACGAACTTTGTTAATAACCCTAAAAACAAAGGCTACACAAATATAAATACTCATTTATACTTATTTCGTGTTTTTATAATAATTATAGGGAAATATTACATCATCCATCCATCCATTTTCTGTACACGCTTCTKCCTTTCAGGGTTGCGTGGGTCACTGGTGCCCATATCCAGCAGTCACAGTGCGAGGGGCGGGGTACACCCTGGACAGGTCGCAAGTCCATCACCAATTATTTTATTACCTTTTTTAATTAATTTCTGAAGTGCAGTGGTTCCCAAACTTTTCAGCTTTTGACCCACAAAATAACAGTAGCAGAGACCTGTGCCCCCAGCTATTTTTGGATGATAAACATTTATATCAGGTCAACTAAACACGGGCACAGTAACAATATGTATTCTTCTACATTCATACATATTAGGCAACTAAGGCAAAAATGTAATTAATTCAGAAAATCTTTTCAGGACCCCACCTTGATGTTTCAGGACCCCACCTTGATGTTTCAGGACCCCACTTTGGGTCCCGACCCCAACTTTGGGAACCACTGATCCATGGTACTTGATTTAAACTTGATACAAGTTGATTTTCTTTTTCCTGCTTCTTGGCAACAAATCTTCTACTAATCAGGTGGAAAATCTGGGATGTCCCACACAATGCTAAACATAACGGTGCTCCACACGTTCAGGTTCTCGTGAACGTCGTCTCCATCAGCGTAAACAGGCCTGGTGGTCCTCCTGACTGCTCTGTGAGACCGTAGATTGGCTGGTAGAAAGTTATTGATTATATGCTGCGAATTTGTCGAAGACTGCCTACTGTTCCTGAGTGCTGACAGGGTGAGGAAACCTCCATCAAATCAGTCAAATGTGGCATGTTTGGAGCAGACGCTAGTRTAGCAGGGTCCATCCTCACGGGTACTACCTGATTTCTCCACCTGTGKTACCAGAAGAAAGTACCACAGAAGTTCAGAACAAGCGGCAAGTAGGGGTGCACTGATTGCAGGTTTCTGGCTGATCATTGATCTTTAAAAAGTAGGGATGCACCAATTTGAAAATTTCAGCCGATATCCGATATAATTATTGCTGTTATGGCCGATAACCGATATTTACCGATATTACACAAACACACAAATTATATTATACATATACACACAAACACACTTGGGTCTTTTTTTGAKACCGTAAATAAATAGGGGTGTAAGAAAATATCGATTCACTGAAATATCGCGATATTTCATTTCCCGATACTGTATCGATATTCTAAAGCCCTGTATCGATTTTTTATTAAGGTTTAAAATGTCAACTTTCCTGCCAGCCGTTCATTTTATGTTGTAGTTCAACCTCTGACCACTAGTTGGCAGCAGTGAGCCAGCCATTTGGCTCCTCTACCTCTTGAGGTGTTTGGTGACTATATTGTAAATTAATATTAAAAACTAAAAGCTGCAAAAAATGTATTTTCAAACTATTTATTGGCAAATTTAGTCTAATAATTGAAAACATGGATGAAATAAGAAATATGAAACAAGTAAAATAAAAAACATACAAAGCAGAACACAGCTAAATGTATCAAAAGTATGTCTATGTAATATTAGAATTTTCTGAGACAATGAAGTTTGTTTTTTTATTTTTTCCCCCTATAAGAGGTTTTTATTTAAAAGAATTTTTGGACCAAAAAATCGCAATATATCGCCTTGCTTACAGTATCGCAATATATCGGGATATATTGTATCGTGACCCCTCTGTCATGATATGTATCGTATCGCCAAATTCTTGCCAATACACAGTCCTATAAATAAACAACCAGACCTCTGACATGACTCCCTACTTCAGTTATTCCGAGTTACGCAGCATCAGTATCACTATCATGATCAAACAGTTGCCAGTCAACCAACCATCTCCCCTTCCAAAACAGAAACACAAAGATAGTGGGAAATCAATATTGGACGTTAATATCGGCCCCGTTTTACATATCGGACTGATACCGATATTCTAAGAAATTGCCAATATCGGMCAATACCAAAATCAATACCGATATATTGTGCATCCCTATTAAAAAGTCTGACTTTCCAATTCTGATTTTGGCTGATACCAATTTATTAAGTTCAAGATCTTCAATGTTACAACTTTTTTAATTGAAAAACAATGAACAATACCCTTGATACAACATTGTTTTAACTGGACATTAAGTAGTGCTCACAGCAGAGCAAAAGGGGAACGTGGCAGATTTTCAGACCTTTGTGGAGGTAGATGAGAAGCCCATCTTCCGATCGTATCCAAGTACCGGCTGATCTCCCAAAAGTAAATAAATCTGTGTTGATTTATCGGTTCACCTCTAGTGATAAAAGCAGAATAAGCTGTAGGGCAGAGAAGGTTTCTCGAGTTTTTAATGGAATCAACCTACAAATGCATTTTCCTAACAAATGTGGCAACATATAAGGGGAAACAAAACGGTCTTTGCTCCTTTTCAAGTAGTTAATATGAGAGGCCAGGCAGGATGATAGCAGAGGTCAAAGGAAAGGTTTATTATTGGTGATCAGTTAGACCAGCTGTGTTAGAGAGAGTGGAGATGGTGGTATTGACAAAAATGACCGGAGACAGAACTGGAAGTGGCAGAGGTGAAAGATGTCGAGGTTGGGAGTGACAAGAATGGATAAGATTAGGAATGAGATCTCTGGAAGTATAGCACAGGTTGAACCATTCTGAGGTGGTTTGGACATGTCCAGAAGAGGGACAGGAGGATGTTAGAAATTCATCTGCCAGGAAAAAAGACAGGGGGATAGATATATGGAGTTATAGAGGACATGGAGGAGGATGCAAGCCATGAAGTAAAATGTGATGATGTATCTGAGGCCTAGATTTTCATATAGAAACAAGATCTGAAGAGAATCGTTGAACAAAAAAAATAATATTTTATACCCAGGATTCAGATGGTGAGGTAGGACTCTTCAGATGCYCTGAAATAGAAGCAGAGGTGTTTGTGTGCTGGCCCCCGTCCACCTTCAGGTCAGACTCCTGCTTGATGTCTGCAGCAGGTTTTAATCTATAATTCAGACCGAGCCTGAGGAGTCCGCAGAGCAGAATCGAAGAGCGAGAGTTCAGGGCTGTCATTATAATTTCATTCCCTCCCATCTGAGAGGAGCGAGAGCTTTTCCTGATGCTCGGAGCACCAAGGAGAGACGGTGGCCTTGACATCGGGACACGTTTATTTTGGTACAGATCTGTGAGATGTTCTGTTAGCAGGATGTGCCACCGTGCAACCGGAAAGGTTTAAAAAGAGGAAGAGGAGGCTTAATGTAGCAGTTTCTCCTTTTTGTTGTCAAAAACGTAGAAAGATCTGTTCATGTGACAGACTTCACGTGTAAGGCATCCAAAACAAGACCCAATGAATGATTTTGTTTAGTCACATAAAAGAACACCACGCAAAACAAACAAAACTTTAACTCTAGATGACCAAAAAGGAAGAGGCAGAAACCAATGACTTGTTCTGCCTCACTTTACAATTCCTAATAGATTCCCCAAAACACAAAAAACACACATAAACAAACACAAAAAGCACTGGACAGAACAACAGTGTCCACATAAATATAGATCATTATTTCCATTTTTTTATCAACAATATTATTACTCTTCTTGTTTTAAAGCCATCTCATCCTCTCTGTTTCCAGGTTATATGTGATATCCAACACTAAAGAGACCGCCAGCGATGCCCTCACACCTTTGCAGTGGTGTCGGCAGGTTCTGGATGGTCCCAAGTCCGAGTTAGAGGCCGCCAGGAGGTCACTGTCCCTCCGTCTGGAACAAGGTGAGAGTCAAACCTTTTGTTTGCGAGGACGTGTGGATTTAGAGAACAATAACAGAAAATTCAGTGACAGTTCTGGTCTTTGTTTGTTAACCGATGCGTTTCTCTTCAGTTTCTGTTAGTGTTCACACAAATAGGCATGTCAGATGATTGTTCTATTTTCTGCAAAAGAGGCATCAGACTTTTTTTATTCAGAAGAAAGAGCAGAAATGTGTGAGCATTAAAAAACCTGCTGTTGAGACTGTCGCACAGATTGGTAAATGCAAAAAATGTTTGTTGACTTAATGTTGGATCTTARGTTTGAATGTTTGACAAAGTGTTATGAAAATTAAGCAATCAATTTACTTTGAGTGTAAGTGTTAGGAAAACGTGGAACAATAAGATCTTTAAGATGGAGCTGGTTGTTGAGAGTATGTTAGGAATTAGATATTAAATTCTAGAATGAGTTTGATGGAGAGAAGCTGAACTGAACTGACCACAGAGTTGAGTAACATTGACTGGATGACTTATTTGGATATATCAGCAGCCATAAAAAAGTGCAGAAGTATTGGCTGACAGTGACTCTAACACATTACATGGCCGTGTGAGTTTTTTAACTCATCTTTACTGCAGTGATTGGCCCACTTCGAAGTTCTCTGGGGTTCTACCCAGGAACTGAAATTCTTCGAAGCTTCCGTGCTTCATCCTTTGACATTTCTCTAGATCAAAAAGTCTTTGCTCGGGGTAAGTCGCAGTTATGTCCTTAGTTAAAAATAGTCGTGAGGTTTTTGCTAATCTTAAAGAGTGGTTTTTGACAATTTGTTTTGATTGCATGCCGTGTCAAGGACCACAAATCGTCTAAATGCCACAATGTTACACACAAACAAAAAAGTATTAGCTGGTAACAATTTTGAGTTGCCGATAGAAAATTTTCTCCACCAGCCACTGTGGAGAAAATTTTCATTTCCTCCCATGATTGGAAACCAGATTTGATTAGATAATAAAACGGCTAATTGTGCTTCCAAAAGGCAAGTAGACCCACAATTTGATGAGAACTGACATTACAAGGAAAATAACGTTTTTGAAAAAGAAAGTGATGGCTCTGCAATAAAGTTTTTTTATTATTATTATTATTTGAAACAATATAATTACGTATTTTTTCATTAGATTTGTCAAATAATTGTCCTTAAATTTCTCTGAAGGGTTTTGTTTAATAATAATTTTTAATTTTGTTGAGATTTCAATGAGTATTGCATGTTTTTTGTATTATTTTAGTTTCTTACAAATGTTTAAAAAGTCTTATTTTTACTGCAGTTTTTACCTTTTTTATTTTGCTGAAATTTGARTGTCTACAGTAGTTCTATTTATTTGTTACAGGTTAGACTAGTTTTTAGTTGGAAGTTATTTTCTACTTTACATGGCTTGTTACCAGTTATAATTTAAAGAATAAATGTTTAAACACCATAATATGTTTTTTATTCTGTTGGATGGATAGTATATGTTTTGAGTAAAACTTTGTTTGGAATCCTGTAGAGGTCAAACAAAGTTAACCAAGTTACAAGTTTCAACACTGAGCCCCATTCAGACCATTAAATAATACATATACTGAGTATCATAGTTGCTAGAAACATGCTATATAAATACAGTGCTAAGCAACACAATCTGCGTCCTCATTTACTCATCCACACACATTCATACAGAATTTTCGGCAGTAAACTATGGTACTCTATGTTCACAGAGGTAAAATTTTGCCCACAAAGTTTGTAATTGCATACATCATTTGGTTTTGTATATACACTCACCGGCCACTTTATTAGGTACACCTGTCCAACTGCTCGTTAACACTTAATTTCTAATCAGCCAATCACATGGCGGCAACTCAGTGCATTTAGGCATGTAGACATGGTCAAGACAATCTCCTGCAGTTCAAACCGAGCATCAGTATGGGGAAGAAAGGTGATTTGAGTGCCTTTGAACGTGGCATGGTTGTTGGTGCCAGAAGGGCTGGTCTGAGTATTTCAGAAACTGCTGATCTACTGGGATTTTCACGCACAACCATCTCTAGGGTTTACAGAGAATGGTCCGAAAAAGAAAAAACATCCAGTGAGCGGCAGTCCTGTGGGCGGAAATGCCTTGTTGATGCCAGAGGTCAGAGGAGAATGGGCAGACTGGTTCGAGCTGATAGAAARGCAACAGTGACTCAAATAACCACCCGTTACAACCAAGGTAGGCAGAAGAGCATCTCTGAAC
Source organism: Austrofundulus limnaeus (assembly GCF_001266775.1). Classification (NCBI taxonomy): domain Eukaryota; kingdom Metazoa; phylum Chordata; class Actinopteri; order Cyprinodontiformes; family Rivulidae; genus Austrofundulus; species Austrofundulus limnaeus. Next base: position 1,264,143 of record NW_013952540.1, read on the forward strand.
ACACAACATGTCGAACTTTCAGGCAGATGGGCTTCAGCAGCAGAAGACCACACCGGGTGCCACTCCTTTCAGCTAAGAACAGGAAACTGAGGCTACAATTTGCACAAGCTCATCGAAATTGGACAAGAGAAGATTGGAAAAACGTTGCCTGGTCTGATGAGTCTCGATTTCTGCTGCGACATTCGGATGGTAGGGTCAGAATTTGGCGTCAACAACATGAAAGCATGGATCCATCCTGCCTTGTATCAACGGTTCAGGCTGGTGGTGGTGGTGTCATGGTGTGGGGAATTTTTTCTTGGCACTCTTTGGGCCCCTTGGTACCAATTGAGCATCGTTGCAACGCCACAGCCTACCTGAGTATTGTTGCTGACCATGTCCATCCCTTTATGACCACAATGTACCCAACATCTGATGGCTACTTTCAGCAGGATAATGCACCATGTCATAAAGCTGGAATCATCTCAGACTGGTTTCTTGAACATGACAATGAGTTCACTGTACTCAAATGGCCTCCACAGTCACCAGATCTCAATCCAATAGAGCATCTTTGGGATGTAGTGGAACGGGAGATTCGCATCATGGATGTGCAGCCGACAAATCTGCRGCAACTGTGTGATGCCATCATGWCAATATGGACCAAAADCTCYGAGGAATGCTTCCAGCACCTTGTTGAATCTATGCCACGAAGAATTGAGGCAGTTCTGAAGGCAAAAGGGGTCCAACCCGTTACTAGCGTGGTGTACCTAATAAAGCGGCCGGTGAGTGTATTTTACTGCCTACTTAGGGTGAAGTAGGGCCCCCAAACGTATCTTGCTTAGAGCACCAACATGTCTACAGCCTGGCTAAGTTAAACGTCAGCATAAGTTTAGTATTTTAGCCTTTTTTAYTTTCTTTTAAACTTGAATGTCATCAGTAGGAAATACCATCATACCAAGAAGGCTGATTGTATTTAGAAGCTAATTTCATTTGTATGCCTTTGGAATATTAAACACAACTCTAAAATGCAAGTATGGCTTAAGAAAAGACTTACTTAACAACACCACTTCAAAGTAAAATGCAGTTTTTTTTCTAAGACTCAAAGAGATCCAACTGCAACACAAGCCTGCATTTGTTCTAACCAGTCCAGCTTTTTAAGTAAATTATGTTTTAATAGTTTGTACATAGTTTTTATTTTCTTCTTGCAAAAACTCCACTTTTTAAAAATAAAACAAACACAATGTCGATTTAAACTGTTAATTTTTTAACCAACGTCAGTATGTGCAACAAAAGCTCTTTTCTTACCAAGCCGACCTCCTCAGTTTTTACGTAAAATGACAGTTTCTATACAAGTAATAGTGGAAAGATTAGCTGTCTTAAGGTGGGAACAAATAAAAGTGACAAATTTAGTCAACTTTTGAATTTAGAAATAACTTAAATTTCTGCTGAAACCAAAAAATTTCAGCAGCTTGATTTAAAGCAGGTGCTCTTGTGAAAATGGCTGGTTGAATTAAGTTCTGTGTCCTAACAAAATGTCAAAAACACAAAGGGGCCATGATTACATCCTTGGGGAACACCTGTGGTTTAGGAGAAACAGGTTGATGTAGAGTTTTGCTCTGAGAGGAATTGTTTATAAACAAACCTTCTTAGCTACTGGTTACTAACAGATTTAGATTAAAAATAACAGTTCAAAAGAAAATTAAGGTTGAGGAGCATAGATGGATATTTATATGCATTTATGATATCTATGATATTTATTTATCCCAGAGGTAATATAAGACAACTAGTTCTGGTTCTTAGACTGGCTGTAGATTCAGCCTTGCTGTTGTTCACAAACGGTTACCAGAGTTGGGTTTTCCAGAACACAACCCTGGTCCTGGTGGTGCAGGGCTCCTCAGACCGTCTGCAGGAGAGTCCATGAGTTGGATTACCTTCATCACTGTGATGAGGCTCAGCAGGACGGTAAAGCTGAACACATTAATAGCATTAAGCAGATCAGACCAGAGTCACCTGACGTGGCCATCTGATTACAGAAGCTTTCTCTCACAGAGCAGGAAAGAGATTTTAGGAAGTAAAACGGGAAGCAAAACGTTGGTTAAAACACGTGTCGGCGAGTTGCAGAGGACAAGGCTTGTCGACCTGTAGCTGTCTGTCACCGTCTCTCATGATTCACAACGTGTCTTGGATTTTAAACTTTACTGACTGCTGCCCTGATAGAGCTCAGACCATGACTCTGAGAGTTTTTAAATAAGGAGACTGAAGCTTTAATAATAACTTATGAGGACTTTCTGTGAATTTGGGGCAAAATTGCAGGACAAGGTTTTATGAGGTTTGAGTGATTGTGTTCTTTATTTTATTTTATTTTTTGTTGTTTTTTGCAAATAAAGTGAGAAGGAATGCAACACCTCTGGTAGACAATCATGCAGAAGACTTTTAATGAAGATGTGATGAGTCACCTTCCCACATCGTCAAATAATAATGTTATCTGCTGATTAAACATGACTGGTGGGCGACTGGTAATTCTCACTGATGGAAGATTAAAAGAAAATGTTCAGTCAGACAACAGTCATCAAGTGGAGACTAGATGAGAAAAACTGCTGTGGTTTGTCATTAAAAATGTTAAAATATATAAAAACAGACTAACACAGAAGAGCAGAAATATGATATATAACACTGTGAAATGTGAGAACACTATATATTTATCTGTTTCTTCATTGAGCCGATTAGGTCAGAGGTCTCTGGTTGTATGTTTGGTTCATTTGTAGCAGAATGAGTGACTGAAATGTTTGTGTCTAAAATGCAATGTTCAGCTTTAGTGTGGAGTTAAGAGATTTTCCTGCTTTGGTTATGCAACTCTCTGACACACCGAGAATGATCTCCAAAAAGTAATTAAAAGAAATGTCTAAGTAAAAATACCTTAACAGAAAATTACTTTGGTAAAAAAAATCACTAATAAGAAAAGTAATTACCCTAAGTTAAAGTCATAAAACTGCTCACAATTTACAGGAAAGTAAAAGTACTTTTACACACACACTAAGAAATTAGGTGTTGAATTTATTAAATCAAACTGGAACATGCGTAAAAAACTATTCTCATGATGAGTTTGGTCAAATTTAAATTTTATAATGTGCAGCTCTTTTAATTTTTTAAGTAAAGAATTCAAAGTAGAATTTCTATGTTTTGAATGTAATGAAATAAAAATAAAAGTCCCGATTAAAACAAGTACTGTAACAAAGTAGATGTTTGTAGTTACTATACACCTCTGACCTTAACAGTCAACTTAACTATGTGGAGGTGGACCCACACAGGTGGCATCCTATCCCTCTGGCTCCAGTGGGGTGTCCTGGTTTCCCTCTTTTGGGTGAGGTTTCCAGATTCAATTGATGTTAATCAGTCAAAAGGTTTTGGATCATAGCCCTCAGGATTTTGGGGGTAATCAAACCCTTCCATCACATCAGGATAAAGATTTTTCAGAGGAATACCATCACTTGCATCTTGTTCATGAGTGATGTTGGGATCAGGGTCTCGTTCTCAGTAATGGAGTTGCTTTGGTTGGTCAGCTTGAAGAAAGACTTAAGTCAAAAGGTAAAGTTCTTGTTTTTCTGGTCTGTCTACGGTCCAACCTTCACTTGTTGCCATGAGGTTTAGCTTGTGACCAAAGGAACAAGATCTTGTATACAAGTGGCCAAAATGAACTTCTGTCATAGAGTGACCAAGCTCAAGTCTTAGAGAGCGTGTGAGAAACTGTCATCTGTGGGGAGCTCAGAGTAAACTCACTGCTCTGTCACATCAGAAGAAGTCACTTAGGATGCCTCCCGTAAGATTTCAGGGCTTGTCCCACTGAGAAGAGGGCAGGCCCAGAAATTGGTGGAGGGATCATAAAGCCTTTCTGGCTTGGAGTAGAGTGTCACTGGGGAGAGGGATAAGGGGTTTCTCTCCCTGACCTGTTGCATCCATGAGCTGGCCACAGGTAGAAGATGGAGATGAATAATTTCTGTATATTTTATGTGCATGATTTCATTTTGACAGACACTTTATAGAAGATTTTCTGAAAGACATGTTGCTTATTATTTTGTACAGTATATAAAACTGATGAAGCTTAAATGTTTTATTTTAATTCAAGGGTCAAGTATGTTTTGTGGCTGTGTACAGACTTTTTTTAATTAGGAAAGATCGTAAAAAGAGTAAGTCTTTTACTGTAATGGTTGCCTAATCCTGCCTTTAGTGATAAGGTAGAATAGAATAGAATAGAATAGAATAGAAATTGCTTCATTGGTATTAATAAGGTATTGATTGGTATTGATAAGTTATCTATGGTGTAAATCTGAAACACATGACAGTGTATTTTAAAAAGTTTTCATATCTCCTTCTCTCCTTGGACATGATCATGTCCAGTAGTAATATAAAGTGATTTGTAGCCTGGAGATGCTTAATCACCAGACTTTTGATTTCTAAAAGTGCCTCTGTGTTGTGAAATCTTTGAATTTAAGATGATTAAAAGGTGTTCCTTGAGTCCACAGGTGGATTTGAACATTTAAATACCAGGAATTGTACCTTTTGAGTAGGGTTGGGCAATATTGGCAAAAAAATAAATCACGATTAATTGTGGTATTTAGCTGATAACAATTAATTTGACGATTAATCCCCCGGAGTCCCTGGACATCCTTATGTCCTGGTCACATGACCAATTTAGTGGGAAAGATTTGCTCTTCAAGAAAATCTGTTCCAAATTGTGTCAGAATTACAGACTTCAGGCTAAACATCAAATTTTAAATTGTGTTAATAGATAAATAAATGACAGAACCTTTTTTTTTAATGTTCGTCATATTTGAAGCAGAGAGAAGCAGCGAGCAGACTCTGCCTGGTGGCATTAATTGTATTAATTGTCAAGTGCCAAAAATTAATCGATTAATGTTTTTCTGACGATTAATCACACACGATACGATTATGCCCAACCCTACTTTTGAGTTTATTTTACCTATAAGAGTGTAAGAAAAGGCCTTTGTTTTACTAGTAAAGTTGCAGCTCATTGACCCCACTGATAATTACTGGGTTCAACAAAATGGAACWGTTCAGGATGGCACAAATAATTTTTTGTGAGTCTTGATCAGTATCAACTCTTATGTCAGTTTTTAACTATATTTTTCTATCTTTTAGAAGTATTGGGCCTCATGCAAGAACATGTTCGTATTCTTCTCCTAAATTTCTCATACTTTTGTTCGTACAAAGGGTTCGTAC
>NW_013952540.1:1271051-1271891 GCF_001266775.1 Austrofundulus limnaeus
CCCTACGCACAGTGCGTGGTGTGCATGGGCGGAGCACCGGCGCAGAGTACAGAGTCCACAATACTGCAGAAGCCAAACCAATCAGCCTGTCAATTTCATGCTCTATCCTTCCCTCACTCGTGAACAAAACCCCAAGATACTTAAACTCCTCCACTTGWGGTGCTGATCCTCATCCTGGCCGCTTCACACTCAGCTGCAAACCGCTCCAGTGAGAGCTGAAGATCATGGTACGATGATGGCAACATCATCTGCAAACAGCAGAAATGGAATTCTGAGGCCACCAAACTGGACTCCCTCTGACCCCTGGCTGCATTAAGAAATTCTGTTCATAAAACTTATGGAACGAATGCTTGTATAGAGACTGAATGGYCCGTAACAACGGACCARCAATCYCATGCTCGCGTAGCAGCCCYCACAGTGTACYTCGAGGACCACGGTTGATTCCTTCTCCAAGTCCACAAACACATGTAGACTGGTTAAAAAATAATGATAATTATTAGTCTTATAAAGCGCTGTACAATTTCATTCATTATTCACAAACACATTCACACCRATGATAAACTACAGTGCAGCCACAGCTGCCCTGGGGCAGGCTGACAGAGGCAGGGCTGCCAYACTGCGCTACCAGACCACCATCCGCAGCAAGCTGAGTGAGGTGTCACAAGGATACAACGACTGAAATGGCTGAAATGAGACRGGAGATCAAAATTTCAACCCATTGGTGTGAATGCTCACCTAGTCACTCTGCCACAGCCGCCCCTAGATGGATGGACAAACTGCCCTGAGCCCTCGAGGCAGTGCTGGCTTTAGCCATTTAGGTGCCCTAGGTGAGTTGAAGGG
>NW_013952540.1:1272651-1273780 GCF_001266775.1 Austrofundulus limnaeus
ACATCATGAACAGTTTCTCAGAATCACCTCTAAGTGTCGCCAATGGAACCAGAACCACAGAAACGTGCGTACACCAGCCCTGGAGTTGACGTAGGGCTGCGCACATTTCCACGTTCAATTGAGTTTTGATACATCTGGAGTTTTGCGTGGAAAATGGCGTACGCACCGTTGATACATGAGGCCAGGTCCTCCTGAATCTGTGGAATCTGAAACCAAATTAGTGTGTGAAATTTTATTACAAAAAGAAATAACCAAAAAAAATTAACAATCAACAATGGTACAAATCAACACAACCAGTTTGAAGAAGTTTTTTAGGCAACTACTTAGACTTGATGGTGTAGCAGAATATTTATTTGTSTACAAGAAGAAGTTTTTTGGACATAATTTATTTTGTTTAAATGTGCAACAAATGAATAAAATCAAAATGTTTTCTATCCATACTCATCTCTGGGTCAATGGTGTTTAATGTTGCAGACAAACCATGTTTGAGTTTGTACGTCCAATAATGTGTCTTGTCCTATTGTCAGTGGACATGTAGGTGAGAAGATGTTAAATTTAGTGGTGGTTGAGGTGGGATTATGAAAAGGAGACCCTCATTTGTAGATGAGGTCAGAGAATTTCTTAAATTTCCTCCTACTCTCAGACTTAAWAGTAAATGCCAGTTATCAATCACTYTTACTCTCCCAAAAAGTTCAGACTGCTCCAGAGGACTCYTAAGTGGTTCAGAGTTGCCACTAGGGGTCTGAGATGGAGAAGACGGAGATCACAGCTGTATCCTCAAGAATACTCCACACAACCTCAGAAATTGCACTAAGTGGTCCAGGGGGTCTTCYACCTGAGTGTGATTCTCAGTTATAATACAGAGGAACTAAAACTAGATACTGCATAGAGGTAACATAATGACCCCCGCATACACAAATGCTCCAGAACTCAGAAGTCTTTATTCCTAATAAATGTCATACTACTAGATGCATCCCAAAATTGTAGTGGTTTGGGTGGGGTTTTTTTTTTTTTTTTTTTTTTTGGGGGGGGGGCGCATTGGACCTGATGGATAGCCTTATGTTTAATAGTTTTTGAGCTATAACCATTTTTGTATGTCCAGATACCCCTTTTTCAGATAAATTGGGGG
>NW_013952540.1:1273790-1275310 GCF_001266775.1 Austrofundulus limnaeus
GTAATATTTGGTCTAAAAACGTGTTTTTGCTGCTCATATGGGTGGAGCAGTGGTACTGCAGGCTAATTTGCATATTGGGGGGTGAAAATCCTCCACCTCAGACGTTCAGAGATGTAACTATCTGCGTCGCTGTGGTCACTCTCCATGTAGCATCAATTATGCTAATGCTAGCTGTCGCGTTCAAATTTCGCCTTGGGGCGGAGTTATCTTTTCACAGGGGGGCTAAGATACACTTTAAAGAGGATATTTTATGGAGCAGGTGGAAGAGAGTCTGGAGAGGTGGAGGCATGGAGAGAAGAGGAATGAAAGACAGGAAAAGCAGACGAATCTATGTAGAGGCCTCTAAAAATAATTTGTTAATGTACAAAACTATCCGTTCATTAAAAACTATTTCTTTGTATAAAAAAGTCAGATTAAACRTGCTGAACAGCCAATGTGTCAAAAATAACTCAGTGTTTTATTACAAACAGCTAAATGTTTTACCATAACTGTCTCAGAGGGTGTCAGAAATACATTATATTAAGTATGATTATGTATGATGAGAAACTGAATTAATCTGTAAAAACATTGTGATGATCATCAGCCTCAGTTATAGTATGTGGTTAAACAAACACAGGACACTTCTACCAGTCTTCCCTCTGCTGGGAGTAGTTTCCAGAATAATTTATGTTACTTCTCTGTTTTTGTAACTGTGTCCTTTAACCTAGTCCCTTTGCTCTTTTTCTCTCTTTTTTTTGGTCAAGATTTGTCTGAAGTTGCAGCAGCGGCGTGTGTTGTTGCATCAGTTGGTGCTGTCAGCGTTCACGTCTTATAGCTGCACAGAAATCCTCCCACCAGCTCGCCACCGCTTCAGAGCTGTTGCTATAGAAACCRTTTACATGAAAGAAGCGCGCCCCCTTCTTTTGTAGCAAAGTGGCTTATTATTCACACTGACAGGTGAAGAAGAGAAATTCAGTGTCKGCGTCTGTGTCGGGGTGTAGAATTCAGGAAAGACGTTTGGAAGGAAGGAGGCGCAGGCTGCATGGTTGTTTGAAGGCAGGTTTTTTAAATAGTGAGAGAGAGACAGCAGCTCTAGGTACTGCAGAGTCTCAGCAGCTCTGTTGTCAAAACCAGCTTTGTTCTCKGTGTTGAATAGAGCAGCGAGTGGCTGACACTGTTGGTGAGGTAACAGCCAGACACAAGGCCTGTTGTTGTTTACTGYGTTTCCTCCTCCTCCTCAGTCTCCAGGTGGCGTAGCTCCCTGTCCATCCCATCCTCCACCTCCCTCCCCGGATCCCCTCCAACTCCAGCGTCCAGAGTGTCTTCCATCAACGCTTCCCCTTCAGTCAAACACTGCTCCACTCCCCAACCAACAGAACACGGTAGCCAATCAGAGCCAGTGTTTTGTTTTTTTGTATTTTCTCATGAATCTGCTGTTTGAACTTGAGCCTAAATGTGTAATAAAAAGAAAAAATGAGTAGGTCCTCTGGATGGGTTCTTCTTTAGTGAAACGTTTCGTCTCTCCTCCAAGAGACTTCTTC
>NW_013952540.1:1277505-1281807 GCF_001266775.1 Austrofundulus limnaeus
GAATGAAAATGATTTAACACAGTTGTTTATACTTTTAGCAGCTCTTTTTTTATCCCACAGCTGACCTGCTAATGACATTTTCTTTTCTGGATCTCTGACAGACGGACTTCAATCTCTGAACTCGTAAAGTTCTCCTTTTTTATAATTATCGCTGTCATTTCTCATGAATGAATGGACACTTCCTTGTATGTTAGGCAGGACACACAGCCTTATATGGTGTTTTTGGGGTGGTAATTATGATAATCTCCTCTCCCGTGCACGAGCAGCTGGATACGAACAGGTGTAAATTACGCAGCTCATTTACGCACGTTTCCTGAAGGTAGAAGAGTTTGAATCTGACGTGACATGTTCGTACGAACCCTTTGTGCGAACAAAAGTAAGAAAAATTTAGGATAAAAATACGAACATGTTCTTGCATGAGGCCCATTGTTCATAGAGGGTCATGTGCCCCATCACCTGACTTATTGGTTTGGATGCTGTGCTTCTTAGTTGTTGTGTCATGTGTATGTAGTGAGTGCAGGCGGGGCTCGACGTCCCCTGATTTTTGTATTTTTCCCTCTTTGTGTTGGTTATCGTTGGGGTCCTGATTCACACCTTTTGCAACCAACACCGAGGGAAAAAAAGACAAAAATCAAGGGGACGTCGAGCCCCGCCTGCATTCACTACATACAGATAACACGACAACTAAGAASCACAGCATCCAAACCAATAAGTCAGGTGATGGGGCACATGACCCTCTATGAACAATAGAGTTAATCAATCCTATTATTAAGCGATGGTCCTCTTTTGCATGTGACTAACCTGTTTGTCCATGTGGAGGCAGTGCTTATAAGGCTGAGTTCACCTGAAACTCTTCAGACTGAAGAAGTCTCTTGGAGGAGAGACGAAACGTTTCACTAAAGAAGAACCCATCCAGCGGACCTACTTGTTTTTTCTTTTTGATTTTTTCTACCTGGTTCACTGAGAAGCATCAGGACACTAAAAGTGTAGTGTTTTACCTGAACCTCGTGTTTTTGTTCTCCTCGCAGCAGCTCCGTCCCTCTCCTCCCCCCTGTATCACACTCTGAGCCCCGTGGGGAAGGAGCTCTCCCCCGTAGCTGAGAGGACTCCCACGTTCCTCCCTCACCTGGCCACTCAAAGTAAGACTCTTCTTATCAGACTGTTTGTGTGCCAGAAACTGGGTCAAAGGCAGGCTTGTTGCACGCTTTCATACAAGATGCAGGGTCTTCTCATTATTTGCAGCTAAATTTAAACTGTATTGGGGGGAAAAAAAGAGGAGTATGACAGATTTGAGTGCATTATTAGTGATGGAAAAGTCATGTCGCAGAAAGCAGTGGGGTCCAAAGCTGCAGGGGATGAAGGAGAGGAAAACACAACATGGAGCAGCAGAAGTCAGCAGCCTCAAGCGTTGTCTGGAAGGGGTTTTCCACCCGGCAGGGTCTGCTCCGTGTTGACTGTGTCAGGAAACACAGTCAACACTTTCAATGCGGTCCGTTTGATATTCAAATCTGCTAACATGATCAGCCTCAGCTRCAAGTTAAAGGAAAGTCTTTAAAGGGGCAATATCATGTACAATCAACTTTTTTTGAGTTTTATATCATGTAATGTTATACTTTCATAAAAAAAAACATGCCCAAAGCCTTGCTCTGACTCATTCATGCATGTTTGAGAAATCCTGCAGTGTTTTTAGGAAGCCATGCTGAGGAGCAAAATGACAGGTGGGGACCAGAAACRCCTTTTGGGACCAGAAACACCCCTGGGACGTGTCTTTAAGCCGAACCTCCTCATGGCAGAGCACACCTCCCCCCTTCCCTGTACACCCCGCCCATGACTCCTGCAGGCTCTCTGGTGAAAGTGAAAGTGAAACCTAACTGTCTGCTGAGCTCTCAAAATTCAGATTAAAAATACCTTTGAGGAAATATATTTTCAGATGCCAAGTAAACTACATCATGCCAGCAGCCCCCCACCCCCACGCGTGCACCGAAATGGGAAAACGGAAGCAGAAGGTGGTTCTTAAAGAGACAGAGGCCAATTTCAAGGCGTTTAGAAGAGGAAGTGATGAGAAGATAAGTTTATTTTCTATTTAAACATGAAAACAGCATTTTAATAACAACTAAAGGTGACATAGATACTTTAATATGGTATAGTATTTAAATATATGCCTGAGAAACACATAATATTGGCCCTTTAACATAGTCTGAATTTAAAACAATCATCTAATTTATTTAAAAAAAAAACTTTAAGTACCAAACATGATGTTTCCATCATAAAGAAATGTATCTGTTAGCTTCCTTTTTTTCAATTTTTACCCTAGTTTTATTTAAAGGGGGTATTGTGTATTTTCCAGGCACATAGTTCAATTCTATACAACAATCAAGTAACTGTTACCTTCAGTTATTAAAAAAAAAAGCTGTATATATCAAATAATACATATGATTTAGCATCTAAATGTCTTGAAATTAGCCTCTGTCTCTTTAAGAACCTCCTACCATTTCAGATACTTCCATTTCACTGCATTTTCAAACAATGCTTCAGGGGAGGGGTGCTCTGTGAGACAGAAGGTCAGCTGCAGACTGAGCTCCAGGGAGGAGCTTTGGGTTAATAGGCGGGGCTTTTTACCAGCAAGTGTTTAGACGGCTCCACATGGCTACCACAGGAGATTTAAGGGTGTCTCAAACATGCATGAATGAGTCAAAGCAACACTCAGGGTATGTTTTTGATGAGGGGGATGACATTAAAACAAGATATAAAGCTTAAAGAAGTTGATTTTGCATAATACCCCCCCCCCCCTTTAAAAATGCAGCTGACTGATCAGCCGTTGCAGAACTTTGACTGCTGAGTGTGTTCATTAATCTGCTGGTTTTAGTGCTTAAGTTTCATCATTACACACATAGTGTTTGTCAATGATCTTGGCTCATTTCGAAGCTGTAATGTATACAATGTTTATAAAAAGGGTAAGAGCCTCACTTCCATCCTGTTTTGTAATAAATAAAAAATTATAGAGCAAACCAGTTACAAATAGATGAGATTTAGCCCTGGTGTTTCTCATGTATTTTGGGACGGTTTGTAAATGTTTTATTGTTCGTTTTGACTGGATTTTTGTTGTTGTGGAGAAACGGTTCCAGTATTTCTCTGGATAAGCCACAAAATTCACAGTAAACTGGAAGATTCTTAAGCAAACACAGGTAGAACTGAGACAACAACACAGCTCCATTAAAAATAGCTGAAAACGTCAGAACAGTGTCGCTGGACGATCACCACTGCGTGCAGCCTTCAGTCTGTCCTCAACAATGAAGAGACTGTTTTTGCATTGATGTTTTTAATATGYTTACGTCACTGACTGGTTTGAATTTGATTTGAAGGCCGCAGCCTCCGCCACTCCCCCCTCAGCCCACAGTCCTCGGTGGACAGTGACCTCGGCACGTCAGAGGCGGAGGACGACTCCATCAACCTCGGCTACAAGCTTCAGGACCTGACAGACGTTCAGGTCATGGCCCGGCTTCAGGAGGAGAGTAAGTCACTGTGCTGGATGATACCTCTGCCTCGAGAGACTCGTTTGGTTGTCAGCTCACATCTTTTACTCTACGTTTCTGTTGTTTCCCTGCTAATACGTTAACTAACGGCTCCAGACCTCAGAGCCCACCGCTACTTCAGCTTCATTAATCTTCGGAGGTGATAACTGTGTGTTTGTGTGAGAGCTGGTTTTTGTTTCCCCTCCCCTGCCGATCCTTTCACCTCTCGCTCCTCCAGGTCTAAGGCAGGACTACGCCACCACGTCAACTGTCCTGGCCAACCGCCGCAGCCAGAGCTTCACCTTCCAGCTCAGCGCCGGCCCCGGCCTGGAGGAGGAAGACGAGGAGGACGACGAAGACTACGGGCTGCTGCCGCCGCCGCAGCCGCGCCTCACCCGCCTCCCGCACTCCCACACGTTCTCCAGCATCCGAGACTGGCGAAGAAGCACCACCTCCCTGTGCACCCCTCCTTCCACCCCCTCCACACCGCCGTACCCTTCCGCTGGCTTCGCCTTCCAAGCTCAGCCCCCCGCCCAGCCGCAGGGGCTGGGGGGCCTCTGTGGAGCCGAGCAGCCGGGCTTCAGACCAGGATCAGGTGAGGGCCTCTGCTTCTGCTCCTCTCACTGCAGTGATACATCAGGGTGTAAGAAGCTGTTGGATTCTTAATGAAAGACTTGTGTCAGAGTGGCAGAAATGTTTAGTTTAGTTTAGTTTAGTTTAGTTTAGTTTAGTTTAGTTTAATTCATTTTTTCATTTCATTTAAAAACAAAAATTTTACACACAATAAAAA
>NW_013952540.1:1281817-1287130 GCF_001266775.1 Austrofundulus limnaeus
CCAATGCAAAGTCCTCATGAGTTTAGAAGAACAAACGTGTGTGTGTGTGTGTGCCGTATTGATTGTGGAAACTCCAGCTGAACATAAGAGTAAGTTCAGTGTTCCTTCAGATTTTCATGCTCAGACTGTCTGAGGCACGTCAGCGTGCTGAACCACTGCTTTCTGAGAAGAGTCTAAGCTTGTTGTGGAGCAGCTCTGTAAGCTCAGACTGCTGAGTGTTTCCGGTCAGTCTGCTGGGATTAGAGTCTTAAATCTGCGGGGATGTGTGTGTGTGTGTGTGGGGGGGGGGGGGGGTGTGTGTGTGTGTGTGTGTGTGTGTGTGTAGAGCATCTAAAAAAATATTCATTTAGTTTAGCCGTCAACATTTTTGCTTTCCTTTCTGTCGTTGGACTCTGTGTTTGAGGCTTAAGTTTATTTATAGAAGGAAATCAGCTTTCAGAGTTAAATTTACACTTTCTTTCTGTTCATCCCTGTTTAGATAAATTGCGGAGGAGCATGCCTAATCTAGTCAGAGCTCCCAGCCTTCCCAGTGTGCCCATTCCCAGTGCTTCATTTGCTTCACATGCTTTGCTTCGTAACAGCCAGAGTTTTGACTCGTCCAGCGGACTGTCACGCCTGCAGTCCTCCAGTAAGACTCCCATTTACAGATTTCACTTTTATCCTGAAAATAACGTCCGTTTAATGTCACCGCCTCCCACTTGTCAGTCTCGCCTCCAGGCCAGCTTCAGCACAGGGTCCAGAGCGTGGGGAACTTCACTTCGTTGTCGCGGCAGCCGCTAAAGGCCACCGCCTACGTCAGCCCCACCATCAAGGGCTCCAGCTCCACCAGCCTGCAGTCCCTGAATGGCAGCAGCAACAGCGGGATCCCCCTCTTTAGTAAAGCTGCGGCCGCAGGCTCCGYCTCCACCCTGACCACGACTCGCAGCAGCCTGCCACGCCCTGCCTCCTTCGTGGGCACCGCAAGCTCCGCCCCCCGCAGCAAGCTCGCTCCACCGGCACGAAGGTAAAGCCGAGTTAGACATTTTCTGCGATGTGACAAAAACAAACTATAAAATAACGAAAATTTTGTTTTAGTTTTTGGTTTTAAAGTGCCTGTGACGTCAAATTTTCGTAATACATATGAATTCATTATTTGAAAGATGACATTGACAAAATATTGCAAAATAAATTTCATGTCGCTGAGACGAACAGTTGTTGAGATATTTGCATGTGAAGTAACAGGAAGTGATGTCAAAGGGGAATGTCTGCATATGAACAGATTAGTGCTACAACAGCTAACAACACAGACTGTAGAGAAGAATCTGATGTTTCTTTAGATTATTTTAAGTCACCATCAGTGAGATGAAGAAGAGTCAGAGTTCAGATATAACTGTTTCAATAAACAAAGACCAGAGAGTTTTCTTTGCTAAAGAGTTCCCCTTTTGATGTCACTTCCTGTTTCACTTTGGCTGAGCCAAGTTCAAAAGAAAAGATGCCAGTTATGGGACAAAATGGGTAAAATTGTGTTTTTTTTTTCAAACTTCCTTAAATACAAAGCTGTTTTCTTTGACTTTTTGTATTTGAAGAATACGCATGTCACAGGAACTTTAAGGTTTTACTATGGTGACGTTTTTGCAAACACAAACTTTTATCATGATCTAAATGTAGGTAATTTTTTCTCTGCCGCTTTCCTCCTTAATCCCTTCAGAGTTAGCACATTCAAACCCATTGACTTCCATTATTTTGTCTGAGCGCTGAGTTTTGTGTTCAGAACAGGAAGTAAAGAGTAACTTGTCATTATTCTGTAACCCAGATTATTGTTATTATTTAACTAAAGACTTGTCTTGTTTATTTCCAGTTTACTGACCCCTCCGAAGAGCTTGTCCACCTTCAGCGCCCTCCGAGACGGTGCCTGGAGAGACGGCTGCTACTGATGGCTGGTGGGGGGGGTGGGTACGTGTAGCGACGCCCTGCTGGCTGGGGTGGACTCGCTGCGTCTCAACATCAAAGCAGACACTTGGAACGGGTTTTGATCAAATCAAAAAGACTGAGCTCCTGCGTAGAGTAGGTCAGAGCTGCTCTTTCCGATTCTACGCCGAGTTCCTTCGGAGAAGGCGGGTACATTTTTTGTCTTGAACCTGTGTCTAACGACGGCTTCAGCCGGTGAGTTTACGGTGCCAAAAGCGAGCCGTTTCCTGTCGTGCAATAAAACCGCTGGCTCTTGGTTTCCTGCGATATCAACCAACAATGAGGGCTGCCAGTTTTTAATCCAACAAATCACTGTTTTAATGTCTAGATTTTAAAGAAACGTCAACCAATCAGGTGGGTTCGCTGTGATAACGAGCGCCAGTGATGCTGCTAAAGTTTAATTGTTCCCCTCGTATGTTGGGCACATTTTTCTGTGTAAATTTCACTATAATTCTAATGAACTGATGCACTATTTAACCAAAATGGGACTATCTGAACGTGTCACCAGACTAACTGTTCTCGCTGCACTTTTTAGAAATCTAAATTTCTGTTTACTGTTTTTTGCACTTTTTTCACAATTATTTATAAAAATAACACACAACTGTTATTTTGTTGTTGTTTGGCATTTGTACACATTTTCATGTAACACCTGTTCTTGCAAATGTTTGTTTGTTTTTATGAACACTAAAGGTCTTTCAAGATTTTGACTTTTTTTTGTTACTGCGATGAAATGAAAGCATTTTAATAAAGTTGACTAAATTCAGTCCTTTGCCTTTTTAAAATTGAGCGTCTAGAAAAGTTTTCTGAGTGGAATCAGACGCCATCTGGTGGTCAGATTTCTAACGAAGCCGCAGAACTCATTTTTACAAACTAAGATTTTAACGAGATAAAACAATGTAATTTATTTAATTTGTGCAGATTAAACAAACCTTAATTGGAAATGATATTTTTTATTTCACTGATGTCCAGTGAAACCATAAATCCTACTTCAATTCATGTGGTGTGTGTGTGGAGCTCAATCCGTGGCTAAAATGTGTATTTTTCTGATTTTATAGCATTGGAAGTAACGAAAATATGCTTTTTGAATAACATTTTTTATTGGGTATACACTGGATTATGTTTTTTTAAATACAGAGATTACAGCAAAAAAATAAAATTAGTTAAAAACAGCTAAAGCTCAAAGGAAAAAAAATCAGACAGGCTGAAAAATGTTTGCTTTTTAATCACAACTGTCAAATATTACAGTAATAGGATGATATAAATCAAACTTTATTGGCAGACTTTATGTCCATATTTACAGTAAAACAAACAGGACTTTTAAAGATACATTAAAAAATAAATGTATTCTTAAAACCCTTAAACAGAGATCTATTCATACACAAACACTTGAACCAGTGTGTTCTCAGGCTGGATAAGTAACGGTAACTACTCACTGCTGGGTCTGTGAGCACTGACATTATACTGTTACCAGATCATCCAGTCATTCTTGTCAATGTGGTAAAATCTAGGTTGGAAACTCCCTGTTAAAAACCCTGTAATACCTGGCTGTTTAATAATAAGCTTATCACAAAAAAGTAAAGTCAGTGCATAGGAAAAGAGGAACTGAGACAAAGAAATGTCTTGTGTAAGAAGCCATGGCCACAGGGTGGAGAATTTCCAGCAAACCAACGAGCAGAAGTGAATCAATCAGAACCAGAACCTGCAGAGCAGAACCATGTCTTAACAAATCAAAGATTTACATTTATAATTAATCTGAATCAAACAGAATCATGTTTTAACCAGTTAAAATTTTAACAAACATAAAAGTATAATCAAGCTGTCACTGATATGTGATTATTTGTGATTGTTGAAAAAGAGTTATTAATACTCAAGAGTGTTTAATGATTTAAAAAGGCATTGTTTAATAAAACTAAATGATGGTGCTTTGATCATTGATTTTGTCAATCTGTGTAATGATTAAATGTTGAAGAAGTAATAACATCTGCAATGTATTAATAACAAAGACAGATTGAAGAGTAAGTGGTTGTTTGGAAGGAATTAAATGTTAATTATAAGAAATCATTGTTTTAGGGGTAAAAACGGATCAAATGTTTTAATAAATGTGTTAAAAGGTGTAAAGATGGGCGGTGGCATAGAAAAACAGCAAACAATTGTTTCAGATAACTGGGGGACTTGGTGGAAGCATGTGATTGATTGAAAACCTTGCTGGGACAGTTCCAAAGGTTATAAAAAAAGGTCTAAGCAGGAAATCAGGACTCCTCCTCTGCTCTGGCCAAGCACTGAGATCTGAGGGGGTTCCTGCTGATCGTTTGGACCTGTGAAGGATTCGTTTTAGATGCACAGAAGGAGAGCAGAATRTACAGCAGTGGTGTGTCTGCACTGAAWATTGAGTTTTTCTCAGCAACTTTAGCCGTTGAGCACTAAGGAGGAAGATCCATTGCCCAATTCCTGCTGTCAACTCAAGGCTGACATCCAGCAGCACCTTGCTTTCAACCAACACTGGTCTATGCGACCCTTCACCTAAAATTATTTCATTATTTTTATTAATTTACAGCAGATTGCTTAGGGAAAAGATGGGGTTAATTCCAAGAATTATTGTGATCTTTTTATTATGTGTTGTTAATTATTAACTGCTGTTACTCGCTGCATTGCAAATTAATAAATTTAAGCAACTAGAAAATTCTAAAAGCCAGCATGGACGTYCAATTTTTGGTTTTCACAATTTTCATGCTCCTCATGGGTGTTAAATTAATAAAGTTCTGAGTTCATGTAAATCAATGTGGTTAATCTAACAGGCTGCCTCAGTATTTAAGTAACTATTAAAATAATATCCCTGGAGTTTACATCTGAACTCCTAAAATAATCTACTCATTCAGCAACAAAAGCCATTATCCCACTAGGAGAGAGCTACCGTTAATTTAGGGTCTCTGGGGTACAATTCTCTGGCCTGGCTGTTAGAATGCTGTTTTAACTAAGTACAAATACTTTGTTACTTTACTTAAGTAGTAATTTTGGTTATTTATACTTTAGTGGAGTACCGTAATTATTTTTCAGCCTACTTTTTACTTCTACTTCTTACGTTTTAATTCAATTATCTCTACTTTCTACTCCTTACTTTTTAAAAATGCAAAAAGTATTTCATTTCTATTTAACGTTGACTTATTTTTATTCCATCTTTTCATTGTTCAGAAAAAAATTAATAAATATAAATCTATCCAGATACATGGAGCCCATGGATAGAGTGATGATTGTGGTTGATGAGAAGCATAAATATATACCATTCTGACATCCTATTGGATTGAACTCACTCCATCACACCTGTGTGACACAAATCACATCACACTTCAGCAGGACAGACTGTGGCAC
>NW_013952540.1:1293196-1302900 GCF_001266775.1 Austrofundulus limnaeus
CTTTTTAAAAATGCAAAAAAAGTATTTCATTTCTATTTAACTTTGACTTGTTTTTATTCCATCTTTTCATTGTTCAGAAAAAAATTAATAAATGGAAATCTACCCAGATACATGGAGCCCATGGATAGAGTGAATTTGATTGTGGTTGATGAGAAGTGTAAATATAAACCATTCTGACATCCTGTTGGATTGAACTCACTCCATCACACCTGTGTGACACAAATCACATCACACTTCAGCAGGACAGACTGTGGCACAGTGATTCACAACCAGGGGTACAAATACCCCTTGAGTTAAGCGAGCATATTACAGGGGTACGTGGAAAAATTTCCCAGGTGCTCAAAAAAATAAGTAAAAATCACAATGCGGAATTTATGGATTTGACACAAAATTGAATCCAGTATAAAAAGCAGAATCTCACAGAATTTGCTCATTTCGGTGAGTTTCTGATGTATTTTGGACGTTGCTGTTTTCTGCACCTGCCATTACCTGGTTTACTTATTTAATTACTTATTCACTTTCAAGGCAACGTTTTTTATGTTTATCTTTAATCTTTCTTTGAAAAGAATAAAATGCCTGAGAATTAAATGTTTTATGGGGTTAAATAAATAATTTTCATTTGATAAACAGTTGTTGTACATTATAGTTTTGCAGAATCGTCATTACGTTTGACTGAAGGGGTACGTGTGGTATTATAAAATGGTTTTGGGGTAAACAAGTCTAAAAAGATTGGGAACCACTGGGGTAGAAGATGTAGCCCAGAATGAAGATGACCGTGGCTGAAACAAGTAGTCCAGCCTGGCCCTTACCTTCCCATGCAGTTCCGCTCAATTTTAATTTCCCTTACCAGGCTAAGTCTGGTCAGTTAATTACAATTTTTTTTGAAATTTTAATTTAAAATTATACTCATTATTGACTTTAGAAGAAAAATTGTGTCTCTCTCTGTGTGTATGTGGGGTGGGGGTGCTATAAACCCTGTGGCACAGCACAAGATTTTATCTTTAATGGCCTTTTTTATTGTGTTCATTACTTTTATACTTTAAGTAGTTTTAAAACCAGTACTTTATACTTTTACTTGAGTAAAAAGCTCGAGTTAGTACTTATACTTCCAAAAAAGTATTTTTAAACCCTAGTATCTATACTTCTACTTAAGTAATGAATGTGAATACTTTTGACACCTCTGGTAAAGCCTTAAACAAAATCACTTTTACTAGGACTGAACAGGAGATCGACAGGCGGATTGGCGCAGCGTCTGCTGTAAAGCGGGCGCTGTACCGGTCCGTCGTGGTGAAGAGAGAGCTGAGTCAGAAAGCGAAGCTCTCGATTTACCGGTCGATCTACGTTCCTACCCTCATCTATGGTCATGAGCTTTGGGTCATGACCGAAAGAACGAGGTCCCGGATACAAGCGGCCGAAATGAGTTTCCTCCGCAGGGTGGCTGGGCTCTCCCTTAGAGATAGGGTGAGAAGCTCGGTCATCCGGGAGGGACTCAGAGTAGAGCCGCTGCTCCTCCACGTCGAGAGGAGCCAGTTGAGGTGGCTCGGGCATCTGGTAAGGATGCCTCCTGGACGCCTCCCTGGTGAGGTGTTCCGGGCACGTCCCACCGGGAGGAGGCCCCGAGGACACGCTGGAGGGACTATGTCTCTCGGCTGGCCTGGGAACGCCTTGGGGTTCCCCCGGAGGAGCTGGAAGAAGTGGCTGGGGAGAGGGAGGTCTGGGCCTCCCTTCTGAAGCTGCTGCCCCTGCGACCCGACCCCGGATAGGCGGAAGAAAATGGATGGATGGATGGATGGATGGATGGATGGATGGATGGATGGATGGATGGATGGATGGATGGATGGATGGATGGATGGATGGATGGATGGATGGATGGATGGATGGATGGATGGATGGATGGATGGATGGATGGATAGGACTGAACAGAAGCTCAACTTTTGTGCACCTGTATTTGCCTGCAAATAAAGCTTATAATGATGTCTGTAGGCCTATATATCATCATCGTTCATTTGATCAAAAATAAAATGACCGATAAAAACCTCAAGAACAGTGTTGGATATTTTAAACAGGGAAATTTAGCCATTCATCCTGCTTGGTTCTACAAATCAAAATAGCACTTTTAACAGCATTGTACTTTATATCATATTCCACTCCATCTTCAGTACAGATATAAGGAGCTGTTGTAAACCAGCACTACTTGGACTAACTCAGTGTTTCACCCAGCATACATCCAATGTTACAGGCTCTCAGCTGTGTAGAAAGATCATCAACATATACATTAAACAAAAGTGGAGACAATATCCCACCCTGTCTAACACCACTGCTAACACCAAAAGGGGAAGAAATACTATTTCCCCATTTAACCTGCGTCTTCTGATGAGCATACCAGTAAGAAAGAATCCTGACAATATATCCAGGAACTGCCATCTGATTAATTTATTAAAAGTTTTCTGTGGTTCACTCTATCAAAAGCTTTTGAGGCATCAATAAAACACATAAGAATAGATGAGTTTTTGTCTCTATACAAATTCAGTATTTCTTTAAGTGCACACGTCAGTGCCATGCTTTGGTTTGAACCCAAATTAATTATCCTGGAAAGTAATGAACCCACTTATTCTATCAAACAAAATTCTTTCCAGCACTTTTGATAAAACACTGGCTAGTGCAACTCGTCTGTAATTATCCAGGCAACTTGTTTTTCCACCCTAATCTTTATTAAACAGGGACGAGCAAAATAGACAGCATTGTATCTGGGAGTATGCCATGGATCATCAGGACCTGAAAGACAGAGCGCTAAGTGAGGAGCTAATCTTAAACTAGCATGTTTTCACTGTGATCTAATCCACAAGCTTCATTATCAGAATGTCCATGCACTTCATCAGTCAACATATGTTCATGTTTACCAGTGTCGCATTAATCCTCATATTGTTAATTTTTTATGCAATTAAACAATGCATTATGCTGTCTCCACGCTGCAATATTATCTGCAATATGCAATAAGGTAATGTAAATTCAGGAAACAGTAAAATGTAAAAGCAACACACGGAAATAAAAAGTCGTGGGAAAAAATCATATAAAAAATAATAATAACGGACACAAACGCATCTACAAGTAAAAGGAAAAATTAAACAATACATATTTTTTAAAACAATAAAATGTAAATTATGTCCTAAAATATATAATTTATTGGAACTAAGCTGGAAAATAAATATGAAAGTCAATTAAACTGTAAAACATGAAGAAAAAGTTCTCCTTTTTTAATATAATTGGTGCTTATTGGTCACTTAATATATATCTGCTTTTATTTCTAATTATGTCATATAAAATCATGAATAAATGTATATTTTATCTTTTTCATCTTTTTATTTTCAGATAATTTTGATCCTTACTCCAGATCAGTAGATGGCGGTAATGCCCTCTTTCCGTTGTTTGCTGACCACCGTCAAAYACAAAAAGAAGAAAAGAACTAAATGGACCAATCATAATGTGACACGTCAGTTCTACTCGGTCTTCTTTCAGCGCTCCGACTAGCTYTGTTCTTACCTGAATTAAATGATTTCTATGAGTTTTAAAAGCAACAGGAAATAAAAAGGTAAGCGTCATAGTTAATAAGTGAAAATGCGGCTTCTTATTTTTTCCCCCGAAGGCTTCTCTGTCAGCAGTCCGTGTGTGACCTGTTGTGGCTAACAGTGAAGCTAGTGAAAGTTAGCCGTTAGCTTTCAACTTTCTACGGACCATTTTCATTCAGTCTGACACAACATCTGCGATTAAAAGGTGGGATTGAGCCCCTGCTAATACCTTTTTACACTCGCAAATTGAGCCGTTTGTTTTTACGCATATATATATATATATATATATATATATATATATATAAATAAGCTGAAATCATGCATTGCTACACATACTAATGTAGCAACGCTCACCATGCTGCAGATGTGTAATTAAACCCGAAAGGGAAACGTTTGGAAATCAACACAAATAATGTCCCGTGGCATTGTGTTTAAGAAAATGGTAATATTCTCCGTGGAGTTAAACTAGCAAAGCGCCAGTCATTAATCTTTAAATAACCACATCACCTCTGAGTCATGATTTACTGTAAAGAACAAGTGCTGCTTCCTGGAGATCATTTCAGCCACTGATATTATAGGAAGTGCTTTTCAATTCCCTTTATCTTTATCTCAAGAATACAAGAAAACGTTATTAATCCCAAAGGGAACTTAAATAAAAATGTTCAAGCTTTTCAAGCTCCAGGAGAAATTGTGTCCCTCTTTTTGTTTCAGGTTGTCTCTCTAACACAGCTCTATAGTCTCCTTAGACCTGGTGACCTTATATAAAGGAGAAGTCACGACCTCTGACACTCAGTACAAACACAAAGCATTGCAGCCTGTGCACATCCACACAGCCCAGATCATCCCTGCGGACTATTGTTTAGCGCCACCTACCGGAAGCGGCGCGCAATGGTTTGTGGGATTGTTTGGGGGCAAACAAAAGAAAAGTAAACAATGGGACAGGTTATAAAAGTTTAAAGTTTGGATTGTTGTGCATTTTAAAATGTTTTTTTGTTGTTGTTTCGTGAGATGCCAACTTGTAATCAGAAAAAAAGACAGACTCATCCAGAACTTTTACCTGCTCTAATGTTGAAATTAGTGCCTAAAACAGCAACCTGGAGATGCAAAAATACAGGTAAGGTTATACTGCTGTGCTATATTTTCACTATTAATATAATGTAGTAATTACTATAGTATGGTACTATGTTATATCTATTGCCAGAGAAAATCCCAGTAYACAGTGATCATATTAACAATGCTGAGCAGTGGGGCTGGGTGATAAACATTTAATCTACATTAGGGTTGGGCAATATTGGCAGAAAAATAAATCATGATTAATTGTGGTATTTAGCCGATAACGATTAATTTGACGATTAATCCCCTGGACATCCTTATGTCCTGGTCACATGACCAATTTAGTGGGAAAGATTTGATCTTCATAAAAATCTGTTCCAAGTTGTGTCAAAATTACAGTCTTCAGGCTATACATCAAATTTTAAATTGTGTTGATAAATAAATGACAGAACTTTATTTTAATGTTTGTCATATTTGAAGCAGAGAGGAGCACCAAGCGGACTCTGCCTGTTGACGTTAATTGTATTAATTGTCAAGTGCCAAAAATTAATAGATTAATGTTTTTCTGACGATTAATCACACACGATACGATTATGCCCAACCCTAATCTACATATAATCTTGAGGCAGGCTGACCTATGATTATTAAATTCTGTGTTTAAAACATTCTTTTGGCCGCACATCAAATTTGGATTAAATATTAATTCAAAACATGTATTTTTGTTTTAACGGTGGTAAATGCATTTGTTGTTGTGATCTGTAGCTTTCTGTATGGTGTATTGTCCTGATGCATCTCAGTAATCCAGGTAAAAAATCTGGAGGCAGGACTCAAAAGCCTGAATTTTGCCTGAAACTCTCAGACTGAAGAAGTCTCTTGGAAGAGAGACGAAACGTTTCATTAGAGAAGAACCCGTCCAGAAGACATACAATTTTTTTTGTATGGTATATTATTAATAAACCATGCACCGTTATATGGTTGTTTTTTTAGGTAGTCAGTACCTATATTTGTAATATTAAGTGGTCAAAATCATCTCTAGTCAGTAAATATGACACGCAGCCCAGATCTCTGTAAACCACTTCAACATATTTAGCGCAAGATCTACTAGACCGMGTAGAGACAATCTTGTGTTTTCATTATTCTATATATTCAAACGTTTTCATGTGTCTGTGATCATTGTTGCACATATACACATGTAAAACACAGCACATGACCCATTTTCAGTCATTTAATTCACACACCAGCACCGGATGCCTCCAAACTGGACCATGATGCTATGCGCTAGGCAAAGATGCTGGTATCTGCGCAATAGTCCACGGGTTTTGAAAACTAAGCACAGCGACGTTAAAAGCTGTCATAAACGGGTTGTTTTGTGTGTTTTTGTCCTCAGTCCTTCATCACCACCATGGCTTCTCGAGCTGGTCCGAGAGCGACGGGCACAGATGGCAGTGACTTTCAGCACAGGGAGCGCGTCGCCTCTCACTACCAGATGAGGTTGGKTCGGTCCCGTTAACACAAACCTCTCTGCAATTTGTCGCTCTTTGTAATGATTTTTTGTTTCCTCTGATCCAGTGTAGCTCTGAAGTCTGAAATCCGTAAACTCAACATTGTCCATCTATTGATCTGGGTGCTGATGGCTGCTCAGGTGAGCGCCAATGTTTCAGGATGTGTTTGGAGTTTAATAAAAAAAAGGACAATCAACCTTCAAATCTAACGTTTTGTTTCAGGTGACAGTGAGCCAGCTGAGTCTCGTCTCTCACAAGGTGGTAGCCTCTCCATACCAGTGGGAGTACCCCTACCTCCTGAGCATAGTCCCCACAGTCTTCAGCTTCCTGGCGTTGCCTCGCAACAACATCAGCTACCTGGTCCTGTCCATGATCAGCGCCGGGCTCTTCTGCGTGGCGCCGCTGATCTACGGCGGCATGGAGATGTTCCCCGTGGCCCAGCAGCTTTACCGGCACGGCAAAGCCTACCGCTTCATCTTCGGCTTCTCCGCTGTGTCGGTGATGTACCTGGTGATCGTCATCGCCGTGCAGGTGCACGCCTGGCAGATCTACTACAGCAAGAAGCTGCTGGACCAGTGGTTCACCAGCACACAGGAGAAGAAGAAGAAATAAACTTCTGAGACGTCCCAGTAGTTCGGACAAGTTGGAGCTGAGGATTTTTGTCTGAACTATTCGAGGAAAGAGACTCAAAGAAGCTGATTTTTCCCTCCTTATATATTTGTCGGTGATGATTTCATTGTTTGGAGGAAGAAAAAAAAGTTTGGACTGTGTTAATTGTTGCCTTCGCTGTACATGAGTTTCCCTGTCATTTCATTCTTTGTTTAGAGTCCAAACTGTAAAACTGCAAGAATACAAAAGGACAACAGGTCATCAGATGCATCCGATTAAACCAAGAATCAGCAATGGATGCAATTCACCAAGTTGGTTTGTTACCATCACCTTTAATGTGCAATAAAATCACTGAAACGTCATCAAATACATTTTGAAAAAACATTTACCCTCACACCAAATCCCACAACCTGTGACTATTATATTGTTTTAAATCTGCAGAATTTTCAAAATAAAAACAGTCAAAAATATTGATTCAAAAATGTGGTATTTCTACATTAAACCCACAAAACAATAACACAAAAAAACCACTAAAGAACAGATGAACAGTAGTAATCACATCACAATCCACAGCCATCAATACAAAGCAGAAAAAATAAAAAATCTGGGTATAAAGCAGGTTTAATGTATCCTGATTTAACTGGCTCATTCCTAACAATTGTTTCATAAAGCTAATTTTTAATTCAAATTTTAAGTAATAAGTTTAACATTTACAGAATAAATGTAAATTATGAACAAATTGCCTCATGTTCAAAATTACATGTTTTGATTCATCTATAGAAGAAAAGAAATGCTTTCATTTCTCTGCTTTAAACTTTGTGCATTTTAGGGAAAAAATCTGTAAAAATATCTTAGTTTGAGAGGTCATTTGGTGCTGTAAAACATGGTTTTTAAATCAAAATAACAAAAAATGAAACAAAGCAAATTGTTGGCCTTCAAAGTTCAGATAATATATATTTTTAGTAATTAGTCTAACACATGCTGACCTAATGTACAGATATTTTATCATTTTGTGATGATTTTATTACAAAATGTAGATTAAATTTAAAAACACAAAGGACTCACTAGTCATTTCTCATTTCAAGATGCTTCCATGGAAAAATCAAACTTTTCTTTATAAAAAACTTTTTTTTCCTGTCAGAGCAATAAAGTTGCTTCAGTCTCCACCCCACCAAGAATATTTTTTAAATCTCAGTTTACTCCTGAGCTGTTTGTGTTTTTCTGCTTGCCACAGGCATAAAACAGTAATCAGTGTTGAATTTATAATTAACCTCTTACTTCCTGCTTCATACTTACAGATCCAAGAAAAAAAAAAAACTTGTATAAACATTACAAAGTAATGAACAACATGGAAATGTTTCACTGAAACAACCAGCATCTGCCGCGTAACGGCAGATATTTTATAAAGCCGACTGTCTAACTGACAGTGTTCTGTGAAAGTTTACTTAAACATGAACATATTTCCCCTTCAGCACCTGCCGCACCTGCAGACAAGAACACAAAGCTGCAGGTTAGTTTTAGGGGGGGATAAAAAAGCTTTTCTGATTTTAGCCTACATACATCTTTCTCCACCCAAAACTCTATTCAGACTTTCATCCATTTTGCTCATGTTACATTTGACTGAAACAGAACAAAACTAAAGCCACACCTCCAGGATCAGTTTCACAGTTTCCACTGATTTCCTGTTATATTTAACCAMAGCACCAATATTCAAAGAAGCCATGAAGATTAGTTTTGTGCAGAGTGATAACTGAAGAAAAATAAATTTAAAAAATGCTTTCAGCAGGATTTTTTCTTCCACATAACTCATAAAAATGTTTTAATTGTGCAGTGAAGGTCTTTGTGGAAACAATTTGAACACAACCCACCTTTTCGCCCACAGGGCCCTCGGGCACCAGCTGACACGGCAGCTCATTTTCATAATTCCTTGCCCCCGGATCAGCGCCTTTCCTCATCAGCAGCTTCACGGCTTCCACTTGATTCTTGTAGTTTTGCAGAGAGCTGACGATGTGAAGGGCCGTGTTTCCACTGAACGTCTGCAACGAACCAGGAAGGTATTTTCTCACACATCTTTTATTATCRTATTACACTTGCTCCTTTTTTTTTGCCTTGTAAATCTGGGGGTGCACCGTACTTTATTATAAAATTTTTTTAAAGAAAACACAAACCTTGACGTTCACGAAGGCCAGTGACGTCGGCTGTTCGAGAAAGATGTTGAGCAGCTCCACATTTGCATCCTCAGATGCTATGTGAAGACAAGTTCGTCCACTTTTCAGATCCTGGTGATGAAAAATATTACAAAACCTCACTTTTGTGGCCTCAACCCTAAAAAAACATTATATGGGTAGTTTGATAGAATGTGTTTGTGGAAAACACTGCAAATGTAGCCAACAATGACAAGTACTGATGTGCAAATGAAGCAACGAACCAGTGTTAAACCACTTCAACTGTACTGATGGGATGCAGATCAGCACTCGTGAGTTTTAAGACCATGGTCCTCGCCTCATCCCAGACCTGGGTTGAGCTTCTTAAAATAGTAAAAGGCTAGTTTAAAGCTAAAAGTAGAAAAAGGCTAGCTAAAACGTGTAGAGTGGTAAGCTAAAAGCTAAGAATCAACTGGCTAGTTATATGGTAAAACCAGAGGTGTCAAGTAACTAAGTACAAATACTTTGTTACTTTACTTAAGTAGTAATTTTGGTTATTTATATTTTAGTGGAGTAATTATTTTTCAGACTACTTTTTACTTCTACTTCTTACATTTTAATTCAATTATCTGTACTTTCTACTCCTTACTTTTTAAAAATGCAAAAAGTATTTCATTTCTGTTTGACTTTGACTTGTTTTTATTCCATCTTTTCATTGTTCAGAAAGAAATTATTAAATATAAATATACAGTGGGGAAAAAAAGTATTTAGTCAGTCACCAATTGTGCAAGTTCTCCCACTTAAAAAGATGAGAGAGGCCTGTAATTGAC
>NW_013952540.1:1303533-1323575 GCF_001266775.1 Austrofundulus limnaeus
GTAGAATTAAAAGAACCTAAAAGTAAAAAAAAAAAAATCATTACTAACAACTAAAAGTAGCAGTTCTAAATATTCTAGATGTCAGTTGTTTCTGGCAGAGAACCACCAAACCCCCTTTGGTCAACCGCCTCCTGCCTTCGACACTCAATTCTGGGCTTCACCCTGTAGCTCAGAGCCATTCAACTGACGGCCGGCGGGCCGCATCCGATCCGTGAGTGACCAAAGTTCGGCCCGCCCATTG
Source organism: Austrofundulus limnaeus (assembly GCF_001266775.1). Classification (NCBI taxonomy): domain Eukaryota; kingdom Metazoa; phylum Chordata; class Actinopteri; order Cyprinodontiformes; family Rivulidae; genus Austrofundulus; species Austrofundulus limnaeus. Next base: position 1,303,775 of record NW_013952540.1, read on the forward strand.
GTTCATACATCTCTTAAGCCCAAACCCTCGGTTTTCTTCTTTAATTACTATAAGTTATTTTGGTTAAACATAGAGATGTTTGGTATCTACAGAAATGCCAGATTCTTGGCAACAAGCTGGTAAAATAAATTCTGTAAATATCCAAGACAGTTAAAATTACAAACAGTTGAATATTAAACTATGAAAGTAAAAATAAAATTGGTTTAAAAATTTGGCAAGTCAGAGGTGTCAAAATATTATTTGTGTTAAATAGGAGACAATGTGTTCTTTTTGTTTTTGATATTATTTTATTATCACTACTGTTATTACATAGAGTTCTGTTTGTTGTAATCATGATTAAATGCAGCAAAATAAACAAAATCAAAGGTAAGAGATCTTTGTAATACTTGGTTTATTTATTAAACTTTAATTGCTGGATGTTCAGCTTCTGAGTTGTTGGCCAGCAGTAACTGTGGCCCCTGGAGTAATTTAGTTGAATAGCCCTGCTGTAGATGGTCAGCCCTATACTTTTTCAAAATGGGCTCCTACTCCTTAAACCTCTGAACCTCCACCTATTATGTACCGACAAGCATTTCTATCAAAGGGAAATTGTTGTTGTCAAGTTGTCCATATCAAAATGACAGAGGTCTATGAAGTACTTGACAAAAATAACTAAGTAAAAGTAAAAATACCTTAGCAGAAAATGACTTTGGTAAAAAAATGTCACTATGAGCAAACTGTAAAAGTCATAAAACTGTTCACAAAAATTGGGAAAGTAGAAGTAGAAGTAAAAGTACTTTTTCACGCTCTCTAACAAAAAACTTAAATTTACAGAACAAAACTGGCTTCACAAAACCCAAGTTGATTAAATTGGTCAATTTCTTTAAAATAAAATATGTATATCACCTCAAATTTACCCTACTAGGATTAGTGGAAATAGTTGATATGATTTAGTCGAGTAAATTCAACACTTAATTTTTTAGAGCACATAAACAACTCCTTTCATGATGAGTTCAGACAGATTTAATTTATAGCAAGTAACTAGGTGTTAAACTTTTAAAGCAAAGAATTAAAAGTATCATTTTTAGGTTTTAAAAGTAACTAAGTAAAATAGAAAGTCACGATTTAAAAAAAGTATTGGTAAAAACTACAAATCCTCAAAAAAAAATTACGTATGTACTGTAACAAAGTAAATGTACTTAGTTACCATAAACCTCTGCAAACCAGGTTTCATTAATGTGCTGACCTAGATTGAACAGGCTGTGGTTAACACAGTCAGCTTCACCAGCTTGTCCTCGCCAAAAACTAATTGTCCACTCCCTCTGACCAAGAAAAGTCACAAAATAACACCTTCAGCGAACACGTGTCATTGATTGTAACAATCACCTTTGTCCCGTGGGAGGCGCCCATGTGCATCAGGGTCTTGATACATTCCACGTACACGCGCCTCTTTTGTGCCAGCTCTGACGTCATGTACATACAGGGGTTTGAGAGACTCCTCATCTCTTTAACAACAGCATTGTGGGACATGACAGCCACATGAAGCGGAGTCAAACCTTCAAAAACCATTAAAGAAAACCATTAAAGAAAAAGAAGCCAGGTTTAAATCACCAAAACTCAAAAGATTTATGAAAAGAAATTAAAATAAAACTCACCATCATAATTGAACATTTCCACATCAGCTGACTGGCCACTTCCTGTTAAAGTTCTGTAGATGCTCTGAGGGAACAAGTGCAAATAATAAAAATTTAAAAAATGTCACCTTTATCTTGATTTAAGTCCAGATTTGCTTTCACACGAAGGAATCAAAGGTCTGTAGCACAGAAACATTTAATTAGCAATAAAAGACTTTGTGTTTAGTAATAAAAAAAAAGGTTATAAATTAACAAGTCAGATACGCCTGCAGCAAAAGTTGTTTGTCAAACTCAGGAGCCGAGCTTCCTCATAGTTCTCAGCGTCATGCCGAGTGATCTAAACAAATAAAGAGTTAAAACAAATGTAAGAAGGCATGAACCAGACACACCACAGCAGATGACTGATGATGTTTACTAAAGTTAAAGTGGTGAAAAGTTTTGAGATTTAATTTCAAGTTTAGTCCCTTAAAGTAAAAAAATATTTTTGGTTTGAGACACTTGCATGGAAATTGTGTTTTGAATAAAAAGAAAATCTTCACAAATGCATAATATTTGTCTTTCATGGATAAATGTTCTGACAGACTCACTAAAATAATTTATTTCGCTATCTTAAAGGTTAATATTTTAAATTTGCACCTTTGTATCTCTAAAGCTGTCAACAAAAAATAACAAAGATACTACAAGCGCTTAAATAGTAATATTCTTTTTTACATATAATTTAGACACTATTTTGAGGCAAATGCAACTAAAACAAGCTGCTTTACGCTCATATCTGATTATTAGAAATGTATTCATTTTTACACAAAATCTTTGTTTTCTGCCAAAAACTTTGTTTTCGTAATCTTTAACGCACATCATATTTAACATTTTGTGCTAATGTGTCGCAGCTTTCAGGTGGCACCATCGACAAACAGGTTTATTTGCATGAAACGGCAGCCAAAACACACAGGGACTGTTTTACTGTGCGCTTATTTCCTGATTCACGGATTCAGATGGAAAGGTCATTCAACCATGACTTTGTTGTTCTCACGACAGTGATCAAGCACAACCAAGCGGACGTGCTACTGTGTTTACTATAAAGCCTTTCTTTTCAGTTTGTTTTTATCTTTCTGCTGGCTGGTTACATTTAGTGTGAAGTTAATCTATTTATTTTTATTTTACTAGTGCAACAAAATATTCTAATGTCTGTGAATGAAGTCAAGCTGTTGTATCATTAAGTTTTTTGTACTTAATTTAGAACTGTTGTTTGTACTAAAAAAAACTTTTGATAATAAAAAACATCCTAGCTACATTTAATGATATTTTTCTAAATTGCAGATAGGCTAACTGTAAAATTTCAACCTGTTAGTGGCTAATTTGAGGATTTCAATCATAGAGAGGACACAAGATTGATTAAAAAAGGATAAAAATCACAAATTTTGCTTGAAGTAGTGAAAAGACAAGCATAACTTTGCGTATTTTTTTAAATAGACTGTAAGTCATGCTACCCTCTAAGTGATAATGCCTTCCAGGTATGATGGTGGTGCTGTGTCTCACTGATAAGCTCTGTTCTAAAGAGCACTCTGACAACTACAGATCTGAACTGTGTTATCTTTTTGCCACGACGGAGGCAAGAGTAGAAATAATATTTCAGTTGTGTAGTAAAAGTCCAATAAATGTGTTTACATAAAGCTTAAGCTATAAGGAAGTAGAATGTGGTGTTCCTCAGGGAAGCTGTCTCGGACACCTGAGGTTGTCAAGCTAACAAATTCCTAAAGGCTGAGTTATAGTCTCGCTTAGGAAGCACGCGCAATGCGCACACACCCTCGCTGGTAGTGGAGTTGTTTATAATTGGTGCTTTCACTGCTGTAGATTTCTCCAAAAGGACACATGGAAGTGCAATTTATAACTTGAGAAAATGTAAGTAGGAGAGCAAAAGCTTGACAGAAAAAACTATTTGAACAGTGTGTGGCCCATGCAGCCTTTGCGGAGTTACAAAAGTTCGGACCTAAATATTTGAGTTAGTGTTTTATGGCTAGTGGAACTAATTTTTAGATTAGTGCTGCCCACCACTCATTCTTGGCATAAAATGGTATATTAAATTTGAAACTAGCATTCAATACATCACATGTAGATGACCTGACCTGAGAGTGAGGTTTTACCTGCAGGCTGTGGAAGTGGCCTTTCTCCACACACACGTGCAGAGGAGAGCGACCCCACAGGTCCCGGATGTTGACCTGAGCTCCGTGAGTCAGAAGGTCACAGACGATGAGGTGCTGATTGGTGGCAGCCGCGATGTGCAGAGCCGTCTGCAGACAAAATGCTATGTGTCACCTATTTAAGACTGACTGACATGCATGTAACGACCGTGTCATGTTTTCATACCTGCCCGTTGTGTTCCTTTGTGTCCAGAGAGCCACATCTTGCCATTTTAGCAGCGAGCACATATGTGAGAGCCCGTCTACCTTGAGCCACAGCTATGTGAAGAAATCTGAACAAACGACAGTGGTGKTCAAACGTTGTTGACAAAATTGTAAATTTGAAAAAATATTTGTGCTCATTTTTATCACAGAATTGAAATATAAATAAATTATTTAAAAATTGTATTGTACTTAATATATTTTCTAAAAATAAAAATATCACACTTAATATTTGCAAAATGTGCATCTGCATCAAGCCTGTGGGTCATAACAATATAATTCCTAAAACGCTGTTGTGGGCTTTTTGATTATTGTTAAGGAGCCAAAAAAATCTGGGTGTTATATTGCCAAACTTTATTTTGCTTTAGTTAGCTTCTTTAAAGTTTAATTTTTAAATGAACTAAATACGTCACATTTGGGGGCAGCACAGTGGCTCAGTTAGTAGAACTGTTGCCTCTCAACTAGAAGTTTGCCGGATCAAATCCTGGCCAGGGACCTTTCTGTGTAGAGTTTGCATATTCTCTCTGTGCATGTGTGGGTTTTCTCTGGGTACTCCGATTCCCTCCCACAGTTAGGTTAATTGGTAAATTGTCCCTAGAGTGAGACAATGAATGGTTGGTTGTCTCTATTGCCCCTTTTCCACTACTGCTACTTAGTGTGGTGTCGGCACGGTTCCAAACCATTTCCATTAGGCCAGATTCTTGGAACCAGCCCTTTTTTAAGTACCTACTTAGTTGTGGTTCCAAGTGGTCCCAGTCGACACCAAAATGCGATATCAGAACACTGTTCATCACTAATGGAGTCACTGGTTGCATCTAAGCTGCCTTTACAACAACAACTCGAAGTACCATTTTTTTCAATTGTAGCAGTGACATTAGTCGTGTTTCCATCCAACTTTAATTAGAATTTTTTGCGAATTTTTAAAATTTCAGAACTTATTTGGCAAATGTGTTTCATTCTCTCATTTAAAAACCACTTCCAACAACCGCCCAAAACACACCCACTGGAACCGGACTGGAACGTCAATGGAAAAGCACCCTATGTGTCCCTGTGAAGGATTTGCTCAGGGTGTCCCTCTCAGTGTGACTGCTGTGGGCACCAGGGACCCTGAAAGGAAAAAGCTGGTAACAGATGGATGTCACATTTAATTTAAAGGGATGGTCTAAGCTGCATTGAAATCACTTGTGGTGTTCTTCAGAGAAGACGTCTCGGACATTTTATTTTGTTAATCATCTATTTGCCTAATAAACCTAAAAAACGGGAATCTTGATGAGTACTTACTAATAAAACACTTAATAAAGAGTATTTTTTGTGAGTTCTTCACCAGCAAATTAAGTTTTTGGATCCATGATATAAAGCAAGTGTCACTTTGGGAAAAACAAAGCAATGCTTTTACTGGACCACAACCAAAATAAGCAAAGTCAGTCTTGTCTTGTGCAAGATTCCTGATTTACCCATCAAATATAAATGTCATGCTTTAAATAACAAATCTTCAGAACAGTTTTCATTTGTTCTACCCACACTGTGAGGCCAAGCCTAAAACTGAACTAAAACAACATGGGGGAGGCCACACGARTCAAGTTTATTAAAGGCACGCAACTTGGCTCAGAGCTACCGTTCAGCAGCTACTTTAAAAAATGTCTTTCAAAACGAAACAGAGGTATTCACTCTATACTGATATTGGTTGGTGTTAATTTGAAAATAAACTTGTGTTGTTTGACATCACGCAGTATTTTATTTGTTCCACATAATTTGTTAACCCTCAGGTACAATATTATTTGCACAAAAAAACAAATAGTCAGGTTTTCAGAGCCCTGCAGGGTTGATGTTCACTTGTTTAAATTCTGAAAGACGTTTTAATGTCAATGTTAATGTTTTAATCTTAAATTGATAATAAAAAATACATCCTTCTAATTGATTACACTTGGATTAAAGTCTGTTCCAGATTCCAAAAGATTCTGGATTTTTCATTATGAGGCTTTAGCCYTCTAGCTGCTAAAGCACTTTTAAAATATATATTTCACCATTTCCTTTGTGTGTGTATTACTTAATTTTATTTTACTTTTTTTGTTTTACATTTTTTTGACAAACAACCTTTACAAGTGTTATTTTATATTTTATTGTCAATATTAGGTCATCTTTTCAGACTGCRGACCTTTCTAGAAACTATGGTTTGTTTTTAACTCAAGTGCTCACTTTTTTGATCTTTTTTGTTAAATTTCCAATTCAGTCTCGTTTCTAGCTTTATAGTTTACTTTCAGTTCACTACATAGTTGCTTTGCACTAAATTCAATCTCATCTAGCTGTTTGTTTCCCTCTCTTTTTTAATTCTTAATTTGTTTATTACGTACGTGTCACCGTCCGAGTCCTGCATGTTCAGATGCTCTGCACTCAGTCTCTCGGCCTTCTTGGACTCTTGCTGGATTTGCCAGTGAAACAGAGTCATCTTGAACTCGGGTGGTGGAGCATCTTGACCCTGCAGAGCGGGACGCTGGAAGGGATGATGAATGCGCGGCGGGGTCGTGWAGTTGTTTTCAGGAACAGCAGGGGTGAAGTTAGCCGCAACGTTTGGGTTCATGAGCGCAGGTGGGCTTGGCACTGGAGGACTCACATCAGTGGCAACGTCGTACCTTGCCACCTTAAATCTGTGATCAGGCTTCCATTGCTGAAAGAGAATTAAATTTGTCAAAAGGATGAATTAAAGAAGAYGCAAAATGTAAACGCTTCCTTGAGAAGTTTTGTGTTCACACCGACTAACCTGGCGTCTCAACATCAGCAGTTCTTTTACTGTGTTCTTCTTCTGCATTGAATGGATAGAAACTGAGAGTTTGGCCTCATCAATCATGCAATCTGAATAGAAAAATAATAAACGGCATAAAAACAATAGAACTATAATAGGTTTCCTAAATAATACTCTACTCGTAATGCCGAGCTTAATGTTTTAAGTAATTCAACATTTYCAACCAGCACTTTATCCATCCATTATTTTAACCCACAGTCTTGTTATTATCTTTACTTTTTACAATGAAAACGTCAAAATACAGAAACTGCATTTGTGCAGAAATGAGTGAACGTCTAGTGATGAATCATTGTGCAGAAATGAGTGAACGTCTAGTGATGAATCATTGTGCAGAAATGAGTGAACGTCTAGTGATGAATCATTTTAAGAAATTTCTTGGAATTGCTAAAATGGTAACTTAGAAGCAGAATTTTGCAAAAGAATAAAAGAACACAACATATAACCATACACATAAACATACTACTAGTACTAGTAAAACTAGTAAAAATACTATGTAATTAAACAAATTTTAGTGGGCAGGCTAATTGCAATTACAGTTCAATAGTATCTCAAGTACCCACTATTTGCCAACAAATTACAACTTTATTTTAGTCACCTAATTACCATGTTATTATAAAGTGAATACATAGAAAATTGCTATGTAAATAAACTAATTTAGTGATCATTTCAATAAATTTATGTTGTAATAGTACATCAATTACACAGCATTTACCAACAAATCACCAATTAAATTTCCACATACTATACTTAAATATAGGCCCTAATTAACATGCCATTACCAAATAAGTACTTAATAAATTAAGGTAAATTACTATGTTAGTAAAAATAATCTTTTTGGGTAGCTACAATTGAATTACTGTTCAATAATACCTCAATTACATACTATTAACTTAAAGAATACTACAAAATTTCCACATATTTTATAGTGTCTTACTATGTAATTACAGATAGTTTGTGGTTATTGCAATGGAGTCATTTTAACAACACCAAAATTACCTATTTACTTATGTGTTRCACAGTAAATTGTAATRTATTACCAGGTAAGTTCTACAGTAATGAAACTATGTAAAGTGTGTAAAAATAAAGTYGTAATCTGTTGGCAAATAGAGGGTAATTGAGATACTATTGAACTGTAATTGTAACAAAATTACCCACTAAAATTTRATTAATTACATAGTATTTTATATGTTCTTACCAAGTAATCACATATTAAATTGCAGTAATTGCCAAGTAATTGCATAATAAAATGTTTTATTCATCATGTAAGTACAAGGTAATTGCATGGGGACTGTAAAAGGAAGGTTTACGTTAAAGTCTTAGTACAAATCTCCTGAATGAGAGGATTTTTTTGATACATGAACAGAAGCAATTGGATTGAAAAAGAGCATACATATAAATAAAATAATATAAAAATAAAAGTGTGAATACAGAGGACAACTGATAAATAAGTTTAGTTATGGTACAAAAAAAGACTAAAAGTGGTTTGAAAACTTTGGCATGGAATTCATTGATCAGAGGTTTAATTGTGAACCTTAGAAATACTCTAAGAGACAGGAAAAAAATCCACAAACCTCCTTTTGTTGGGCAGAACTTGAAGTCTGAGGACACAGCCTGGCCTCTTTGGTCCAACATGCTCACCAAGGGAGACATTTATCGAGCTTCACACCTGGAGGGAAACATCAAGCTGTCAAAAAAGACTTGAATTAACTGGTCTGTGGTGGTACAACACGTACAACCTGCTTACCTGTCACCACAAAAAAAATTACAAGAGGAATCTTTACTCACAACACATCCACACCTGGAGCAACTTCCTCCTGACATACAGGTGAGTCGGCTGCCTGCATTTCAAAATAAGAGCATTTAATGCAAACATTTGGCACAGAAAAGCATGGGCGTAACGTCTGGGGAGATTAGAGGGGTTATGACCCCTAATTTGATCCAGTCAATTTACACCCCCACACCCCCACCATTTGCTCTTACACAACAGAAATGAACAGGTTACAAGGCTGCCGCTATATTGTTGTCTTTAGGTAACTTTGACCTCATTTCAGAATTTACGATGTCACATATGAACGTTTAAGCATTAACAGCTGAAAATAACAGGCAGGGTTTTAGACTGCTCTCGTCACATTATGGCTGTATTTGTTGAACCGTGTTGTAATTTTTCTTAGCCAAATTGTAGTCCATCACAAATACATATTCTTGGAAAATTGAGAAATTTAGGTATGTCGTATCCTAAAAATGTTCAGTTTTTGTTACTATTGGGGGAAAAAATGGGGAAATTGTGGAACTGACGTGGCACAGAAAAGGTGCACAGTAAATACAAAGAAAACAGGAAAGTTAAGTAAATCACAGTAAAACCATTAAAACTTATTTTAACCCTAAAATATCCTGAATCTTTTACCAAAGTAAATGATTTAATAAATGAATAGGCAGAGAGCATAGCCCCCCCCCCCCCCCAAAAGGAACCCAAAGTTATGCCCTTGTAGATATACAAACAAAACCAATACAGTAAGTACACATTAGATTTGTCATCAAATGTAAACCATAAAGTCATATCTCAACATTACTAATTCAATGTTAAATAATAAAAAACTGTTTCAAATACATTTATCTGATAAACAAATATGGTGCTGGAGATCAGTTCATATGCAAATATATGATCCTGAAGTCAAACTACTGGTACTCACACATTCAAATATAACACTTTCTGGTCAAAAAGGTATTTTACTTCTCTAAAGTGTTTATAAGACTAAAGCTACATTTTCTGGTCGCTTCTAAAAAGAATCCGTTTGTTTGTGTGTTAAAACGTACCTGTTACACACCGCACCAACACCAAGAGCCAGCAGGTTAAAAACTAAAAGGCAGAGACCTGATCAGCCTGGTTTTCTTTCTTTGCTCCTCCCCCTCTGAACAGTTCATACTTGTTGGGATTTTCCCTGCGGGGCTGAAAAAAAAAAGGCTTATCTGTGTTCCAAGTACTGCGAGGGTGAAGCTCACACAGGCTGAAGAGGAAGTAAGTTGTCGAAAATTGAAGAAAAACTGGAGGTTTGAAGTTCTGTCCAGGAGTGAAAACATGGGGTCAAACTATAAACGAGCAAAGTTAATTTATAACTAGAGTCGTTCACGGTGATACGACGAGAAAATCAGCTCATAACTGTCAGGCACGGTGGTGGAGGGTTGAAGATGTGGGCCAGTTGAATCAGTCAAGACCAAAAGGTCAAAAGTGAGGCCATCTCTCCAGCAGCTACGATCCCCAACACACCAGTAAAGTTACGACAGACGGAGTGACAAAAAAAGAACCAAAACAATTCATTGGCTTCAAGGAAACTTTAAGTGGGACAAAAATAGCACAGAAACAGCACTGGTGAAAGTTACTAATGATATTTCTCATGGCCTCAGACAGTGGACTTGTGTCCATTCTTGTCCTGTTAGATCTCAGTGCTGCATTTGATACAATTGATCACAATATTTTATTACGTAGACTTGAACTTGATATTGGGATTACAGGAACAGCTCTAAAATTGTTTGAGTCTTATTTAACTGATAGATTTCAGTTTGTTAATGTTAATAATGAATCCTCTTCTTACACCAGAATTAGTCATGGAGTTCCTCAGGGTTCAGTGCTTGGACCAATCCTCTTTATAAATGCTTCCTTTAGGTAAAGTTATTAAACAGCATGGGATAAATTTCCATTGTTACGCTGATGATACTCAGTTATATTTATCCATGAAACCTGATGAATCCAACCAGTTACTTAAACTACAAGCAAGTATTAACATAAAAACATGGAAGACTCTTAATTTTCTGCTTCTAAACTCATAAAAACAGAGGTTATGGTTTTTGGACCTGAACATGTTAGGGATCAACTTTGCAGCCTTTCACCTCCTCTGGATGGCATTAATYTGGCCTCCAGTTTTAATGTAAAGAACCCTGGTATTAATTTTGATCAGGATATGTCTTTTAACCCCCACATTAAAAATGTTACCAGGACCGCCTTCTTCCACCTGCGTAAAATAACTAAAATAAGAAACATTTTGTCCAAAAATGATGCAGAAAAACTGATTCATGCATTTATCACGTCTAGACTGGATTACTGTAATTCTTTATTATTTGGGCATACAAAATAACTCTTTAAGAAGTCTTCAGTTAATCCAAAATGCTGCTGCTAGAGTTTTAATGAGAGTTGGAAGGAGAGATCATATTTCTCCAGTTTTAGCTTCTCTCCACTGGCTCCCTGTCAAATTTAGAATAGAATTTAAAATATTACTCCTAACATACAAAGCTCTTAACAACCAAGCTCCATCATATATTAAAACATCTTATTGTTCCATACTTTCCTAACAGAGCACTTCGCTCTCAGACTGCAGGTTTACTTGTGGTTCCTGGAGTTTCTAAAAGYAGAATGGGAGGCAGAGCTTTCAGTTATCAAACTCCTCTCTTGTGGAACCAACTTCCAGTTTCTGTCCGTCAGGCTGACAGCCTGTCTACTTTTAAGAATAGACTGAAGACTTTCTTTCTTGATAAATCTTATAGTTAGACTTAAGTTTCCTGAATTATTCTTCATCTCTGCTGCTGTAGACTTAGACTGCTGGAGCACAAACTGAGCACATTTTTTCACTCTGCTGTTGTCTTTAGTCTCTCTTCTCTACATGTTTATTGTAATTATTTCTATCATGTTTTTTCTTGTTGTCTCTTCCAGAAGAAGGTGCACCTGGACCAGTTCTTCTGTGTTTGCCTTTGTCTCTTTACTGTCCTCCAACCCAGTCGGTCGAGGCAGATGGCCACCTGTCCTGAGCCTGGTTCTGCTGGAGGTTTCTTCCTGATTAGCAGGGAGTTTTTCCTCTCCACCGTTTGCTCAGGATGGGAGACTGTGATGAAGTGATTCAACACAGCCTGCTGGTTTCTTCTTCTTTGGATTGTTCTTTTTATGTACAGTGCCCTGAAACAACGTATGTTGTGACTTGGCGCTATGTAAATAAACTGAATTGAATTGAATTTAAAAATTCTCCACAACCATAAAGACTGTCATCCAACTACTTCCAAGTTGTTGTTTTTCCCCATTTTGACTCATTAGTTTAATATATTAACATCAATTGTGTGTTTGTACACTTAATAATTTTAGAACCCAATACAATAGAGATGCATATTTTTATTATATCATAATACAAAAAAACCTGGGAAAAAGCTGAAACTTATTTTTCCCATGACAGTAAATTAGGGAATCAGTGCTTCAACCAAATTGCTCAGGCGGCCACAGTTACTCAAAGCCAACAGCTCGAGGGGCGGGGCTGTTGCTCCATAATGGTAGAAGAAACACTGATGTGTTTATTTTGCTGTATTGACTCATAAATTTTAAATGTAAAATTATCATATTAAATAAATTTAAAACTAACAACATTTTTTGGCTGGGTCAGATTTGAGTCACCCATAGGCTGGATGTGGCCCGCAGGCCACCAGTTAACTAGTAAATGGTAACACTTTTAACACCAGAGCACCTGGAAAACAAGATTCAGGGTTTAATTTATCTTTAATGCAACAAAATCCTCAACAAAGTTGCACAACTTCATTGTCACAAACGCATTATACCATCATGGAAAAAGATGTAGAGTTAAAAAAAAAAAAGGAAAAAAATTTTGTTTTACAGTTTCACGTCTCGACATGCCTCCCAACCAAACAGGCAGTTGTTTAACGCACTGTAATGTACTTTACAGTTTAATAAGTTACTGCACAAATTTACAAAGCAATCGCTAAACCATTTTATGCAATTAAAAAAATAAAATAAAAAAACTTTGTTCCGTTTGTTAAAACCTGAAGATAAACACTGGCTTTCTTTTTGTTTCGATTTCCTACAGTGAATGCAAGAAATACTGACACAACTCGTTTAACTCCTCAAAATAAAAACAAACAGCACAGAAAACGATTAAACGTTCCAATAATTCCAGAAATATTTACCAACCTCGGTGCTGACTGAAACAATTTGGCAGATTAATTTGTTTTAGAATGTCACAGCTTCTTTGCTGCAAATAGTTTTTTCAGCTTTTCAAGACAAAAAATAAAATAAAATAAAAGCTATAATGAGATAAACTTGCAGCTTCTGTTAATCGTCAGGTCAGCCTGTAACCAGAGGGGCAATTATGAAACTCAGGTGTTTTTAGAATCTGAGCCAAGAAAGTCCTTGAAATAAAACATTAATTCAGCTTCTCTGTATCAGGAGATAACACAAATCAGTTTCTAAAACTCAAGTGGGCAAAAATAGATGAGAGAAGTCCTTATTTATTAAACAGAAAAGAAGCAAAAATGCAATAAATGTGTGAAAAATAAAGCTGTCGAACAAACAGCCTCAAATTTCACTCTAAAATACTTTTGTGTAGAGAGGAGCTGAAGTTGAACTGAAGTCCTGTGGTGGCAGAACGAGCCCAAATCATGAGCCTTCCACCACCGTGCTTCACTGTTACTGTTTATTTTAGACAGGGCACATTTGCATTTTGGCTTCATTTCTGCTTAAAAACAATGATAGTTCTTGTCTAGTTTTGAAGATTTGAGGTTAGATTTGAATCATTTTAAAGATCAAATTGCGTTTCTTATATAAAAATTTACAACCATCTCTTTTTTTTTTTTTTGGCCAAAACTTCAAGCAGTTGAAGCGTCGTTTTCATAATAAAAAAAAAACCCAACCCTTCTGCTCCTCAGATTCCTTCCTTCCCTTGTTTTCATGTCAGGACAGGCTGCCTCGCCGTCACAGACTGTTGGCGCATCGCACCCATGAGACGAAAACAAAAACAAAGTGCTCTAAAAAACGTCTCTAGCTCACATTGGCAGGTCTTGAACAGACAAGCGTTTAGGATGACTGTTGAAGAACCAACCGGTCAGGATGAACAGTGAAGTGACACGTAATGCAAATAAAACCAGACAGTATAGCTTCTTTAAATAAACTCCAAATTCATGTCTACTCTGTAAAAGAACATGGGAATCAGTGCATTTACAATCCTGCTAAAATTATTCTGGCATGCCAACATAATCTACAGATAAACAAACAACTATTTTTTTTAACAAATGTCCCGTTTAGTGCGCTAAAGGCTTGTTTCTTCATTCTTCTGGAATGGTTTTCGTAGGGAGAAGTGCAACAAGAACACGAGTGGTGGTCCGGCAGGGTGAGCACACACACCCCACCCCGCACTTTCCACTTTGCTTTACAACCTCCAGGTGTCTGAGGCTAGTGGTTACCTGACGGAAAACAAAAACAGGTTCCATGTTTTAGGAAAGAGATCACGTTACAGTTTAAAACCAACACCCAGCGCGTTATGACATCATTCTTATTACTGCAAAAAAAACTGCAAACTTGGTGTCCTGAGAAACTACTGGTGACCCATTAAACGCTCTCATAAATAAATACAAAGAGTGGATTTTTATCTTGAAATTTGAGTCTTTTATTGTATCTAAACTTGTGGGTTCAACTTCTTCTTTCAAAATATAAAAAAACACTGAAACCTAAATCCCCAGATGACACCGATTAACTGTTACAGTGCAGATATGAAAGGAAGGACTAAATAAATAAATAAATAAATAAATAAATAAAAATACTGACCTGTGATGTATTTTGCAGCGATTAACATCACCATGCTGCCCATGATGTAAAACCCCAGGGGAACGCTGCAGAAAATGCTCGTTTCACCTGTTGGGCAACAATAACGCAGAGAAACTATGACAGATCAAGTTTGTAACAAGAAATGCACCGTGATGCAGAGAAAAGGTCGTTATTAACGAAAAAAATACTAATCTGGCTTCTTCCGTTTTAAAACATGGGAGTTTCACTAAATCTGCGTAACGGTTCATGAGATATTTTGCTAACAGGCAAGCATGACTGACTCAATATAAGTTGCACTTGGAGTATGCGTTACAAATGACTCTCAGCTACAACCATTTCAAACAACAGGGCCGCACCGACATGCTGTACGATAAAAAATGACAATAAAAGGAACAAAAGTAAAACTCTCAACAGACATAAAGTTTAACACTGTAGAAGTACACAAAATAAATCAAGCCGTTACTGCATCAAATTTTAGCTCAACTTCTGTAAAATGGACTGAATTACAGTAATTTTTGTGTCATTTGGTGGCCATCTTGAATTGGGTTAGTTCCAGAGGTTCATCCAATAAAATCCTCCAGTGTGTAACGGTCATAACTGTGTGGCGTCTCTTTGGGACAGCTGAATGTCACAAGTATGCACCACTGCTCTCTGTAGACAGTTTTTGGTGAAGCATATTTGCTGATGGACACGTGAACTGTGACATGGAGTTTGTATTTTTCTTCTTAACTCAACAGTAACTTTACGAGTTGTTTGGCCTCTGTTAGCTTCAAGTATTAGATAGCTGTCGTTGTTTCAATAATAAAGAATCAATACCA
This sequence comes from Austrofundulus limnaeus, assembly GCF_001266775.1. Lineage (NCBI taxonomy): Eukaryota > Metazoa > Chordata > Actinopteri > Cyprinodontiformes > Rivulidae > Austrofundulus > Austrofundulus limnaeus. The sequence goes on from NW_013952540.1 coordinate 1,318,993, forward strand.
TCTGATCGCAGCACGTCGGCTCAGTGGTTAGCACCGACGCCTCACAGCAAGAAGGTTCTGGGTTTGATCCCCGGTTCAGACCTGGGGTCTTTCTGTGTGGAGTTTGCATGTTCTTCTCGTGCTTGGGTGGGTTTTCTCCGGGCACTCCGGTTTCCCCCACCCCTTAAAACATGTACAACAGGTTGTTTTCAGGCCAAGGCCGCCCTTGAAAAAGAGATCTGAGATCTCAACGGGACTTACCTGGTTAAAGAATGGTGAATAAATAAACAAAATTCTGGGTCTGTGCTCTGTCCCGCCCCCATCATTTCTGTCCAATAGCAGCAATGACCATCACCTGGGTGGCTTTGTTCATAAATTATAGTTTGCTTGCAAAAAAATACAATGTGAATTTAAAAAATCCACTTTTGGTCCAGACCAAACAAGAATTTTCCTGGTGTGAATACACCATAAAAAGAGGGGGTGTGTACCCTAGAGGAAGCACAATGACATTTTTTAATTAACTGAATAAAAAATGAAATAAAACAAAGGATCGACTGTGCAGGCATAAAATAAATACAAAGAAGTGAGGATTAAAAGTGTACTTTTTGTTAAACAAATCTTTATTTTTTTATTCTCAGGAAAATGTTCATGTTTTGAAACCCATTTTGCAAATTGCATTTTTTTTTATTTATTGATAAAAACTTATAAAATTATTTATTGCTGAATATTGTCACTTAAAATAATGACATTATTAAGGTGGTTTGTTGTTTTTTTTATTATAAAAGAGGTTATAGTTTATTTTATTGAAACCTGTAATTTGCTTCACTCTACTTTTATTAATTTGATTGTTCAAAAAAGACTCAGCTGTGAAATAAACAGCAGGGATGTTAGAAAACAAAGTATCTGTTTGTCTGGTTAAAAAAGCACTATTAGCTGCGTTTCCGTTGACCATGAAAATGCGCAAATTAGAATTTTGAAAGTAAATTTGCTCAATGAAAACATGTCAATTTCGAAAAAACGTAATTTTTCGAAAAAATGGTTTTGTGCTAGGATGAGGTGGTTTTTCGGCCGTATCGAAATTGATGCATTTCACAAAACTGCAATGGAAATATTTTTTCGTATAATGGGAGTCACATGATCAACAACCGGCTGTTTCTACTGGCAAAAAAGACGAAGAAGAAGAAGAAGAAGATAACAGGAAGTAGAAATAGTAGTAAAATCACTGACTACAATTTCCCAAAAAGGCTGCATACGTAGCTGCTCCCAGGTATGAGGGGTTCTTTGCTCAAAAGCCTTGAAAAGACGTAGACGTCTCCTCTGATGAGTGCTAGTGTCGTGGTAGCAACATGCTGTGTGTTTACATCCATTGCAGCCATGTTTGTAATGACTTATCATGAGAACAAACGTATTCACACGTGACTTTAATAGCATTTCTTACTTAATGGAAACACCGCAATTGCGAAACTATGTTTTTTCGACATTAACAAAATATCAACAAAGTTTTGCGCACATTTGCAATGGAAACGCAGCTAGTGTCGCTGGGGCGAGTGTCTGGGTTTCTCTTCTCTCCTTGCACCTGTTTGGACCCAATTTAGCCATAGAAGACGGAGATGTTTTTTAGAATTTTGAATGAATCTTCCAGATTTGAATTAATCTGACATAACGTTAGACGTTAATACTAGAACATTCAAGCAGTGAAACAGCTTTTCTTTTCAGGGGATAAAGAGCAACTATCACGTTCTTTTATCTGCAATACTTCCTTTTATCTATACAAGGAAATGTTTGTCTTTCATTCTTTAACCTTTTCTAACCGCTGTAGTCTTTATTAAACAGACTTGTTTGAATTTCTGCTCATTTCCTGCTGCAGAATGACTCATTAATGGAAACACGCCGTGCAGACGCAGGTAAAACTGGTACGTGTAAAACAAAAATGCTGGTGATGTCAACTCCAGCTCCGAACACCAGAAACATTCATGGGTTGTTGTCGGTTCTGATGAAGCTTTGGTTGATTTGTGTTTAGCTGTAAGTGCTTACCTTTTCCATTAGGAACAGGCTGCGTCGTCTCCCAGTTCATAGATTTCTCCACCGCTTTTTTCCACCGTGCGTACCGAAACTCGCTCTCTGCACAGTCAGATGCAAAGATTAGAGATCAAAGTTAAAATGTGGGACATACGCGTTGTTTGAGGGCGGCGGCGGTGGCTTGTTGCACCTTCAGGGTTGATCTGAGGCTCGAACTTCTCCGACGTGACGTCACTCAGGTCCTCGGGGTTCAGGCTCCACACGCTCACCCCCTCTGCTGCTCCCGCTGCCATCGCTGCACCCAGAGCTGTGGTCTCAGGCATGGAGGGCTTCACTGGAAGAAGCGTCAGTACAATATGTGGTGCTGATCATGACATGATTTAACAAGGACGAGTTGAAAACATCTCACAGTAACAGCTTTACATTGTTTTTAGATGGATAACACTGTTTCTGGCCATGTCTGTTTGTGTGTGTGTCTCTTTCATCCCTGGTTGGATCTCAATGATCACTGAATGAACACAGTCATCTGATTAAGATTTGAAATCCACCCTATAAAAGATGGCTGCCGCAGCAAAACAACCTTCACAAACACAACTGTCAATTTTACATAGACTGAGCTAAAACATGTTGTGGTAGTAGCTGAGAGTCTTCAACGCATACTCTGAGGGCTGACAGACCACACAAGAGCTTTGCTTTAAAGGGATCCATGATTAGTTGTAACATTAGACTTTATTTGATAAACATATTTTAACTGTAAAATAAAGACTGTAAAAATACTGTAGGCTGTTTAGTTTTTATAATATTTAAAAATAAAATTAGACACAGACGGATCTATTTACACACAAAGCATTCTGGGTGAATGATGATGTGGATAGGTCCTCGGTGCAAGCGAGCTATAAACCCTGAAGGTTAATCTTGGACAATATCTGATGATCGACTCTTTTAAATGAAACCAGAGAGCGTTGACAGAGAGGAGAAGGTAGAAATGACTCAGCCTGGAACTGAAAATATAGATGGAGGACAACAGAGCTGCTTCATGGAAGAACAACCTCAGCTTAGCCTGTTAGCCTTTGTGCAAGCACTGACGCTATATTGCCTTATATGTATTAGCTCAGTGCTAGCGCGACAAACAAGCTAAACTGCGGTCCTCCATCCATATTTTCAGTTACAGGCTGAGCCATTTCTACCTTCTCCTCTCTGTCAACGCTCTCTGGTTTCATTTAAAAGAGTCGATCATCAGATATTGTCCAAGATTAACCTTCAGGGTGGATATAGCTCGCTAGCAGCCTCGCACCGAGGACCTACCAACATCATCATTTACCCAGAATGCTTTGCATGYAAGTAAAACAGCCCCGTCCGTGTTAAAATATATTTTTAAATTTTTAGTTTAAAAATGATAAAAACTAAAACAGCCTACAGTATTGTTTCAGTCTTTATTTTACAGTTAAAATAAATGTTTATCAAATAAAGTCTAATGTTGCAACTAATCATGGATCCCTTTAATTCTTTTCATTAAATGTTGAAGTCAGCTCAGTAAAGGACCTGTCACACTAAAACGATTTAGACAACTTATGCTAACCTATGAAAAATTTAAAGATATCTACGTTGAATTAAAAAAAATATCAACTGGAAGCCTCTTTTAGTCTTGTACATACTGTAATCCTAACAAAGTGATCAAATATGAACTAAATGAACTAAATATGAACTTGTATTAGTAATTCCGACAAAAAACAATCATAAGCTGTCTAAAACGTTAGTGTGACAGGGTCTTTAGCAAAGTATCTCGTTAACAACTGGATATATTTCACTGAAACTTCCAGAAAGTATTCATTAGCAGTTTGGTCAGAACCAGTGAACTTTTGAAGCCAATCAAATTCAAGATGCCAGTTGAGGTGGTTCATTTGGTTTGGATGCCTCCTGGACGCCTCCCTGGTGAGGTGTTCTGGGCACGTCCCACTGGGAGGAGGCCCAGAGGAAGACCAAGGACACACTGTAGGGTCTATGTTCCAGAGGAGCTGGCCCAAGTGACTGGGGTGAGGGAAGTCTGGCTCTCAATTCAAATTCAATTCAATTCAAAAATACTTTATTGATCCCAGAGGTTACTCTCTGCTTAGGCTGCTGCCCCCGTGACCCGACCCCGGATAAGCAAAAGAAAACAGAAAAGGAAACAAGCAAGATGGCCACCACAGCCAACTGACTGTATAAAAACATATCAATGGTCATAGTTCAGTAAACATTACAGATAATGAGTTAATTTGATGTGGTAGTAGACAAGAGTCCTACACAATTCGGTGTCTAAATGCTAACAAATTGTACAAGAACCTAGCTATATTGAGTCAAGTTGCACAAAATTTTATATTCAAGGTTTAAACTAATTTTCCCGAGTTTATTTGGGAAGTCTGCCCTTTTCCAAAGACCTTATTTTAAAAGCCTGGCATTGGATTTACATGCTTTCAAAGAAACAATGGGCCTCATGCAAGAACATGTTCGTATTCTTCTCCTAAATTTCTCTTACTTTTGTTCGTACAAAGGGTTCGTACGAACATGTCACGTCAGATTCAACAAACTCTTCTATCTTCAGGAAA
>NW_013952540.1:1324575-1325616 GCF_001266775.1 Austrofundulus limnaeus
TACGAAAACATTGGTGAATGCCACAAATTCTCCTAAATCACTCGTACGCACAACTTAAGAACAAATCTGTGCGTACGAACATGTTCTTGCATGAGGCCCAAAATCTATAATCTTATCTGTTTCTCAGACTATAGCTCCAGAGCAGATGGGCTTCAGTTATCTGTGTTTAAAGAACTAGTTCAGCTGGCTCGACTCAAACTCCTGGAATGTATAAGTAGAAAATTGACCAATCCCGGCTCTCACCAACAGGGATGCAGAGAATGTCGGCCTGCAGCTGCATCAGCAGCCTGTTGGACGTCATTCCTCCGTCCACCTGCAGCTGAGTTAGAGGGATGCCACTGTCCTGATTCATGGCGTCCAGGATCTGCAAACGCATAAATACAAACATCATTACACAGAAAACAACTGATCAATCAAGTTACATTATATAAGAAAGCAGAGCCAGGACAAACAATCCACCTAAATTCAGTATTAGACACATTCTAAACTTTCTCAGAAACTTGTTTTTTACCTCTCGTGTTTGGAAACAAACGGCTTCCAGAGCAGCAAAAGCTAGGTGGTACTTATTAGTGAACTGAGTTAATCCACAAATAATCCTACAAGACAGAGAGGTTCAAACTGTGTCAGGTACAAGGTTCTCTGCCTCGTTGGGCTGCAGTTCAGAGAAGTCAGGGGCTGGTCGTACCCTCGTGCGCTCGGCTCCCAGTACGGCGCGTAAAGACCTGAAAACGCAGGAACGAAGTAACAACCGTAGGACGTGCCGACTGATGCAGCCAACTTCTCTGCACAGGAACAGAAAAACAACAGAGACATTGTGTTACTTTAATAACCCATGTTAAATGGTGCATTTACACATAAAGCATCTTCTGTATCACAGGTGTTAAATGCCAGGCCTTAAGGGCTGCTATCCAGTAGGTTTCTCTGCTCAAACAGGAAAACACACCTGATTTGCATTAAAGGGACAATATCATGTAAAATCAACTTTTTTGAGTTTTATATCATGTTATAATGTTATACTCTCATAAAAAACATGCCCAAAGC
>NW_013952540.1:1326616-1345580 GCF_001266775.1 Austrofundulus limnaeus
GAGTTTAGAAGAGGAAGTGATGAGAAGATAAGTTTATTTTCTATTTAAACATAAAAACAGCATTTTAATAACAACTAATAACAACTAAAGGTGACATAGATACTTTATTATGGTGTAGTATTTAAATATATGCCTGAGAAACACATAATATTTCCCCTTTAATGGATGTTAAACAGGCCTCTACAGAATTTCAGAGCTAATTGAATCACTGAATCAGGTGTGTTCGAACAGAAACTCAAGGAAAACATGCAGGATAGCAACCCTGCAGGACCTGAGCTTGACACTCTTGTTCTCTATTATATCCAGACATTATGCAGGTATTTTAAAAGAAAATGAAGTGCAAATCACTCTTAGCAAACACAAAAAGCTATAACTGTCAATTTTACAGCTATTGAGCTAAGATTTGGCGTGGTTGTAGTTGAGTCGTCTTCAACAATAACTCATCATGAGAAAACTTGCAGCAAAGTTGTACCGAGCTCTTCGGATGATCCAATGATCCCGAGATTGTCCTGCAGCCAGCGAACCACAGCTCCCGCAATGGCCACAGATCCCTGGCAACAAGCAGCAGCAAAGGTGGGCCATAACGTTACGAAGCATTTGTAAATACGTTTGCATCACTTTTATCGGAAAAACTGTACCTCCAGAGCGTAACAGGCGGGTTTGTCTCGACCAAGTTTGTAGGCGACAGTGGTGAGCAGACCATGGTCGGACATAACGGGCTGCAAAGTAATAGCCACAACAAAAATACCCCCCTGTAGGTAAATCTGTGCTTATGTTACTTTAAGACATAATGAAAGAGGTAATGCACCTTGGATCCAGTGTTTCGCAGAAGAAAGCAGCCGGTCCCATACCTGAAACATAATAAATCTGAAGTTTACTGGGTTTCTGATGAAGAGGATTTTGAACATTTACATGTAAATTTAAACAGGGCAGAGCGTTCCGTGAAACGTTAACTAGCACCTGCTAGAGTTGGGCGCTATTAGTAAAAAATATATATAAAATAATTCAGAATTAATAATGGTATTTATCTGATAACAATTAATATGATGATTAACCTCTTGGAGTCCTAGTCACATGACTGATTTAAATCACTGATGCATCCTCTCTAATAATTTAATTTAAGTTTAAAAGATTTCAAACTTTACATCAGTTTTTAAACTGTGTTGACAGGCCAAATAAAACCAGAGTAATGATAAATAATTCAGGTCACTTATTTTTTCTTTAAATGTTCATCATATTTGAAGTGTGTTGCAGCAGGGGGAAGCTGAAAAGATGGGCAGATTCATGAAAAAAACACCTCAGTCCTCCTCAGTCTTTGGTCTCACCCCCACCCTACTGAACAAACATACCACCCCGATGAATGATGGAGAGATGTTGAGAGTGGGAATGAACAATGAGATTTCAGAGCTTTATATTTAACGTGGTTTGGATTTATAGATAGGGTGTAGTTTAGTGGGTTTAACATTTAGTTTTGTCAGTTTTAGTGTGTTTGAATCAAAAGGAGGTGATGTTTGTACGTGGAGCTGCAGCTGATTGAAACAGAGGTGGAGCAGCTGATACACAGATGGAAAAATCAGTCTGAGATACTGGATTCGTCTCAATTCAGGGGTTGCAGCCTACGTAGGGCAACTTTGTTTCTTGCTTACGTCACAGACTGTCCCAATTCGTAGGGGCCTATTCATGTGGCTAACAAATTCTGCACAAAAAAAAACATGGGCTGCATCTGAGCATCCTTCATGGATATCCCAGGATTTACTGCATCATCAGCAAACTAAACAGAAAAACGAAGATGATTGAGTTGTTATTTTTTTTTGTTTGTTTGTTTGTTTTTTGTTTTTTTAAATGAAGTTTGGAAATTTATCACGGCTGAAGAATTTCTTTTTAAATGTAAGTTTGAAAATGTAGCTGATGATATTTTTGCTGCAATGAGATGTTCAATAAAATGCAGTTACAAGTACTGTTAACCCGAAATATTAATGTTTCTTTTGTTCATTTTACATGAAACTTCTTTTTAATAATACYGGATTTGTGAAGTTATACCTCTGTGAAAGACAACTAAAGACAGGTCATATAAAACATATCCATACATGTCAAGTTGTGTGGATTGTCTGAAATTTACAAGGGTTTTCCCTAATTTTGCAGGTATACAGATGTATAGAGTGATCTCGCAGATTTTTTTTTAAGTGTTATGGATTTTTTTCTAAAACTCGGTTTTAACTGTATTTAACATGTTGGAGCCAGTAGGGCCTTAAAAAAAAAAAAAAAACAAAAACCATCAAATAGCCGTCTTCCAACCTGCTCTGCTGCAAGAAATAAATTCTCCCGTCCTCATTTCCTCCTGCCCACATGGGCAGCAACCCCTGATTTGGGCCACAGCTAAAGTGAGGACTTGAATGAGGAAGTAGGCAATCCATTATTTTGTTTTTAAGAGGAAAGAGTCGAAGAGTGCCAAGCGGACAACCGGGGTAATCCCTGGTCCCGTATGAGAGTCCGCCGGCAGCACTAATCATATTAATCACCAAGTGCAAAATATCAACCACTGAAATTTTCGCTTACGATTTTGTCCAATCCTAGCATCTGTTGCTTTTTATGCTGGAGTTCAAAACAAACAGCTTACATTGAGAAATTATGTAGTAATGGGGATTTTTATGTAGGTTGAAGACAACTGGCTGCAGTGGCCATAATGAATTACTCAAAGTTGCAGATGTTCATCCAATGAGGACAGAGCAACAGATCGATCACAGAGATTGATATCACCCCTGATATGGTCATTTTGAACACAGGGGCACCTCAGGGATGTGTGATTTCTCTGTTTATACGAATGAGATGCCACTTGTATAAGTGCACAGACGACATGGTGCTCATAGGGCTCATGCAGTCAAATGACTCCGCAAAACAATCTCCTCACCTGAATGGCATTGATGAACTCATTGAATGGTGTAAGAACAGTGATTTATTTATTAATGAAAGCAAGACTAAAGAGCTGGTGGTTGGTCAACACAATGTCTGTCACCAGTTATCACCTGTGTTTATAAATCATCAACCTGATGAAGTGGTTAATGAGTTTAAACATCTTTATTGATAGCACCTGGTGTTTTTCAGCTAATGTAGATTACATTTTTTTTTATAAAAAGCTATACAGCATATGTATTTAATTAGGAAATTGAACACATACGATGCAAGCCAAAGTATTTTAAACACTGTATATGTTTTCACTTTTAAACATGTGCACCTGGTATGGACACCTGCAGGTGAGGGAAAAAAAATAGACTGTCCAGAATTATCAGCATGGTTAATAAGATCATTGGCACGAAGCAAAGCATGCTGGGAGAATTATATAAAAGGCAGACAAAACAAAAGGCCCGACAAATTGCGGGTGAATCCCGTTTTGTGAATTTGTTAAACTTCCCTCTGGAAGGTGATACAGGGCAGTAAGAGCAACCAGGAACTTTTATAAGAACTCATTCATCCCAAATGCAATAATGTTAATTATTAACCAATTGTGCATGTTTTGTGAGTGTTTTCTTTTTATCACCATGGGAAGTGACCAAAGTCAAAATTCCACATGTGGACAATAAAGATTATTATTATTATTATTATTATTATTATTATTACTCATTCATGAGGTATTTTGCTAACAGACAAATGGACAAACAGGCAATATTATTTATCTCTTGCCTTTCAGCAGTGATAATAAAATAAAAAGCCACCTACGTGTTTTTAGCTTGACCGTCCTGAAAACACATCTGTCCAACAAGAGCTGCCGACTGATCCCCAAGGCACTGGTAAGAAATAAAAAGAGCACTTGTTATTTATCTTCTACATGTGCAGGTGAACATAATAAACAAAATCAAATGATAAAAAAACAACTTACCCCTGATATGGGAATACCTGATAAAGCTCCAGATTTCTGTCACAAGAAAAAGTTTAGATTTCAGAAAGCGGCCATCTTTTTCTCTAATTACTTTCTAATTTTACCAGTGTTTCTTACATTTTATTTACTTAGACCAAACTTCTAATCTAAAATGAGTTTAATGACATGCATTATTTTCAATAATATCAAAACATCTGCAGTAATTTGACAAAAATGAGTGCAACTACAACCAACAATGACCACCTATTATTTGACTATATGAAGCCAAATAACACAAAGAACTACACTTCTACCAGCATTTCGTTTTACAAAAGCATACTGCAACAATGTAAACACATTAAAGGGAAAGAAAGAGAGCGAAAAGTGTGAACTCATGTTAACGGAAACGTCTTCACTCCCACATGCAGCTTTGGTTAGACGTTAGAGTGATGAGTAAAGAAAACTCTGCCAAAAGAGTGAAGAAATTTAGGAGTTGTGTTGGCTGGGAGGCCGAGGAACCAAAGATAACCAGCCGAGCAGCATGCTACCACAAATGCAAAAAAACAAAAACAAAAACAAAACAAAATAGTCCCATCATGCAGTACATTTCCAGCAGAGAATATGTCTTCTGTGTACAAAGCTTAGATTGTAATCTGAATGTTTTACTGTTAGACTATCATCAGTAATAGATGTTTGTTTTTTCATGCAGCAGGATTACAGAATTGATTGTCAAACTGTTTGACAAGTATCGGATGATTTTCTGTTTCATCAGCTCTGAGCAGGTTGAAGCACCACAGCTACATGGCTAATCTGCATTATCATGCCTAATAAAGAGTGCACAATAACACGTCAAAAGACCCGATTAATCACAAACTACTAACCAACAAGTACCACAGATGCTAACAAAGTGCTGAAAATCCCATTGCAAAGCGAACATAGTTAGCATTGTGTTTATTACTGGTTATTACTGATTCACAAATCAATAATTTTCAAGTCACTAACAAAGACTTTTATGTTGCGATAAATGTAGCCAATATTTACAGGAATTGATTCTTCAGGGTTCAGCAAAGACAAGAAAAAAAAGGTGTAAAAATACACAACTTTACTGTAGTATGTTTCCAGTACAGGAAGTTACAGTAACTCTACCGGGACAAATAAAGTGGCAGCATCGATAAAAAATTATAGATATTTGAAGTTTGGAAACTGATTTAGATCTTCCACAATCTTAAAACAGATTTTACCTCCAACCCCTAATAATTACAATATTTTTCAGAGAAAGTAAAAGAGCTAAAGATGCTGAAAATGCGATTTTCTTTTTTTTCGTATGCACTTCTCTTAAAGGCACAGTGTGTAGAATTTGTTGTTTTCAGCGACATCTAGTGGTTGAGTGGTTGAATCATCCTCCCTGGTCCTCCCCCCACCCCCACCCCCCACTTCCAAACACAAAGGAGTTGCTACGGTGTCTCTCAGGTGTCAAAAACCTTTGATAATTCCAACCGCGATGTCTACCAGCAGCTTCAGGGCTAGTGATGTTTCAAGTGGTAAGATTATGAGCTTTAATAAGTAAAATTATCCCAGCTACAATGACAGACAACAAATATTACATTTATAGTATTACAATTAAAACTGTTTTTGACGCCGCCACCGCAGTTTGTCCTTCATGAGCCTTCGTAGACAAGATGGCGGCTGCCTGTAGGGTGACCCGCGACCATGGAGATATAAACAGCTTTTTATAAGGTAAAAATAATAAAACAAGGTCTTTGTCTGCAATGATTWGACATGTTTTTTTTATTATTATCATTAGTGATTATCTCAATTTCGGCTAAAAGACTTGACAAAATCCTACACACTGTGCCTTTAATTAAATGACAGAGAGCTATATTGGGGTTAATGAAGGAGATCTACAGTTTTTTGTTGCTGGTGTTATTGCTGTTGAAGTATTTGTACAAAAAGAATAATATATAGTGTATTTATGAGAGAAAAATTTTTATTTTGGTGCTGTTTTAAACAACATTTTTTTCTTCATGTAATTAGGAGCATTTCAAGTTAGAAACAAATGCCGTTAATTACTTTTAATGAGAAAAAAAAATCAAACAATTTAAAACCAAAATCATCAGGTGAGACTAAAAAAATATTTTTTTACAAATCGGAAAAGGGAATCTGCCTAGAAAAATAGAATTGGTGCATCGTTTTGCAAAAAATACAAAATTAAGTCAGAAAAAAATTGTCTAGAAAAACAGTGAAGAAAAAACAAACTGTTGTTGACTCGTGTTTGAATTTTCTGCACACAACTTGAAGAAATAATAAAACTTCAGCTTTCACCTGAAGCTTGGAAATGCACTGTTGGATGGTTTACTCATTTTGGCCAAGGGAAAAGCGGAAGAGTTTTTTTAATGATGATGATTAAAAACAGTGATGGTGAATAGCACTTACCCGGCTAGAACATATTTTCTACCGGTGAGAAAAGAGAGACAATGGCACACAAAAATGCCTAAAGGAATTTCTCAATCAACTTGCATGCACTTAAAAACACACTAACCAAAATTTGTTTTAACATTAAAAAACCAAAATTAAAGTCTGTGTTATCTTTTTTAGTGGTTGACTCATGAGACATTACACTCATTACACAAAACATGAGTCAAACTAAAATAACATGATTTAAAACACAAATATTTGAATTAAAGTGTCCAGAGAAAACTCATTCATCACAACTTACCATGAGACCATATATTTCTGATGAACTCCTCACTCTGGGCAAAATCTCCATAGGTATACCAAAATATCTGAAAATTAAAGCAGAGAAACAATCTGTCAAAGTGAGTCAAATTTGCTTTGTTCAAGCTCTGGATCAAAATAAACTGTTGGGACGAACTATTGTACAATTGAAGTGGTTCAGAACTACCTCCTGCAACAACTCACAGCTGTACCGTTTCCAACTCTTCAGTAAAACAGTAGCTATTGGCTGTCCTAAAAGCCACTAGAGGTCACTAAATAAAGTCAGAACAGTGAACATTACGTCCCAGTGGCTTTCAAACCCCAAAACACATTATGACAAAGATTAGTTCACCCCAAAGATCCAGTTCCCCGGCAAAAACAGAGCAATATAGTATATGCTGTTAAGTGTCAGGAGGACTGTGATCAGTTATACATTGGGGGAAACAAAACAGCCACTGTTCAAAAGAATGAACCAGCACAGAAGAGCTACATCATCGGGTCAGGACTCTGCAGTTTACACTCATCTACAGGCCAGCGGTCACTCTTTCAGGGATGAAGATGTTCTCATCCTTGATAGAGAGGAACGTTGGTTTGAGAGAGGAGTTAGGAAGCCATCTTTGTGAAGAAAAACCGTCCACCATTAAACAGAGGTGGAGGCCTTCGTGTCCAGTTGTCCTCCTCCTACAGTGCTGTTATTGCAAGTATGACTCAGCCTCCTGTGAGCAAAAGGTGTGAATCAGGGCCCCAATGATACCAACACAAAGAGGGAGGGAGGGACAAAAACAAGGGGACGTTGAACCCCGCTTGCATTCACTACATTCACATAACACAACACTGGTCAGGTGATGGGGCACATGACCCTCTATGAATAATAGAGCCAATCAAGCCTATTGTTAGGCGATGGCCCTCATTTGCATTTGACTAACCTGTTTGTCCATGTGGAGGCAGTGCTTATAAGGCTGAGTTTCAACTGAAACTCATCAGACTGAAGAAGTCTCTTGGAGGAGAGATGAAACGTTTCACTAAAGAAGAACCCATCCAGAGGACCTACTCATTTTTTCTTTTTGAAAGTCAGAACAGATTTTGCATAATGGCCCAGAGAGGAATAACGTCTTGAGAGACTTTATGTCAGAAAAAAAAAAACTCCAAAATATGTTTAGAACTAGAAATAAAGTTTCTGCTGCCGATCCTTGTTTTTTTAATTCTACCATCAGAGTACTAACCCTGCTTTTTTTATTCCGGTTCAGGACCAACAAAAGTGACACCAAGTTATTTTATTGTATTGATTTGTTTTAGCCACAGGGTTTTTTTTTTTTTTTTTTGAAACAGCAGCAGATTTGCACCGGCAGGATTCAGTTCAGTAGGGTCTGAATGGGAGGGATGCTGCATGAAGAATGGGCATCCTGTTGGTGTTTTGGGACCGGGGAGGAGCCCACGATACAGAAACCTCACTGGAGAGTACCTGCATTTATATCAGTCTCCAAAGATCTCAATAACACAAGAACAATAATCTGAAATTACTTAAACTACTAAAATCTGTTTAAGAACTGTGCAAGGAAGAACATCTGATGGGTCCAGATTTAATCTGTTTGTGTCTACTGCCCACTGTACAAGCCTGGCGGGTGGCAGTTGGTCCGGTCCAGGTCCAGCAACTTTATGAGGTTAGCTGACTACATGAACATACTGACCAGGTCAGGGGTCTGTGGTCAAAAAAATACAAAATGACAAAGTCAGAATTCATCAGGATCAGATTGGGAAAATGGTTCAGGGAGCAGGAAACGGAGTCCAGACCTGAACCTCACTGAGAACGTTGAAGTGGGCTGCAGAAGACTTGTTGCAGAGTTCCGACTCTAATCAATACAAGAGCTCAGAGAAAAATGTAAACTCTGGACAGAAAATAACCGTGCCGTTGCAGAAGCTTGTGGAAACAATGCCACAGTGAGGGTGTGCTGTAACCGGCTGTGGTGTAGTGGTAGAGCAACCGGCTTTGGGACCCGCAAGTCACAGGTTCGACTCCCCGCCATGCCCATATGCTGTTGTGTCCTTGGGCAAGACACTTCACCTGCCTTGCCCACTGATGGTCAGAGGGTCTGGTGGACCCTGTGTATGGCAGCCCCACCTCTGTCAATGTGCCCCAGGGCAGCTGTGGCTACATTGTAGTTTGCCATCATCAGTCTGTATGTGTGTGTGCATGGGTGAATGTCTGTTAGTGTAAAGCGCTTTGAGTGTCCTGGATGGATAGAAAGGTGCTATATAAGTACAGTCCATTTAACTAAAGCTGAAGGTGGTTAGTAGGGGTGCAACAATACATGTACACCCGTATGGAACAATACAGATTTTAAAAATTTACTTTATCAACTTGTCTTCTGAAGATGCTCTGTGTTAAATGATCAGTGGATCTGTGTTCGACTACTCCACCTAGGCTGCATTTTTGAGCGCAGATCCACTGAGAAACTTGCTGTTTCAGCAACATTTAATTTAAAAACTGTACTTTTGAGGTTAAACAAATGTTCATAATTAATAAAAATAAATTACAAGTTAAAAGGGGCATGGAAATTTCTCTTTTTTGTATCGAAAAAATATCGAACCGTGAGACTWAAGTATTGAACTGAACACCGAACCGTGAATTTCCAGTATCTTTGCACCCCTAGTGGTTAGTGTTGGACCATTTGTTTGACTGGGCCATGTATTATTGCTGGACTGATCTGACTGCAACTGGATTTGAATCTGACAAAATGGCCTTTTATATTTTATTTTATTTTCTTTTTCTTTTCTTTTCTTTTTTTTATTTTATTGTGCCCCGAGACAGCTTTTGCTGTGAATTTTTATTAAACTTTGAAACAGTTTTAACAGCATAACAACATTTTACTCAGTTACAGAAAATGGGAAATTAGGGGACTTTGAAGACCTGAAAAATAAATACCAGCCAGAAAAGTCTGATTTTTCAGATACTTACAAGTACACAATTATTTTGAACATATTAAACCCAAAACAGACTTAAATGATCCTATATTAAAACTATTTTGAATGCTTTCAAAAGAGGCCAGCGTTAAAGGGGCTATTTCCAGGCTTTACAAATGTTTGTTGAAAAAAAACCCCATTCCACTAATTCCAATTAATTAAGGTAAAATGGGAAAGAGGCAGCAATATGTCGATGACTACAGATGAATGTTTAAACACATGCGAGTCCTGCTGGGCATGTACTAACTCTCACTCATGGCGTGAGTTTAACTGGAAATGTCTGGTCCTTTTTTATAACACCAAAGCAAAACACACATTACCATTCAAGTGTTGGAGGCTGTGTGGTGTTCAGGGGGCACATCACTGGCATATTTTTTGGGAATGCCCAAAAATAAAACCTTTTTGGGCTGAGGTCCATAAGACTATGTCTGTTATACTCTATAATTATTTACCCCTATGGTTTTTGTCTTTATTTTTTGAGAATTGTGATTACCTGGACAGACGAGCTAATATTTACCTCTGCATGCAAAAAATCTCCTGGGCCTCCCACAACCTCGGATTGGACAGATATTGTAAATGAGATGTATATAATGGAAGCAATTACCTTCTCCACTAGGCTTAAAACAATATTTTCATTAACCTATGGGTGGAATGGGTTAGATTTATAAAGTCTATATAACCAGACTTTGTAGAAGTGGTGCATTAATGATCCTGTTTGAGATTTTTTTTCTTTGTTTTCGTTGTTTCTTCTCCCCCATGCCATAAATAATATGTATATTCAGTAATGCATCCTTTTTATTATTTAATTTCTTTCTTCTTATTTTCCTTCTCTCAAATTGTTCTTAGTTTATACCCGGTTTACATGAATAAGAAAAAAATGACAGCAAATGATCAGATAATATTACAGTTCATTCATTACCTGTAACTATGTATTTCTGAACGAAAAATAAAGAATTACAAAAAACTAACAAAAAAAAACAGTTTTGTCATGGATGATAGAATCCTTTAAATATAAACTAAAACCTGAAAACAGAAATGTCCTTGAGAGGCTGATAAAGAATAAACAGGCAGGTGAGATGGACAGCAGGTTTCATACTTGCAGAGTTCTGGGTCCCAGTCCATTGTGTGAATGTTAAACAGCATGGTTCTGCTGGCGTTGGTCACGTCAGTGCAGTGGACTCCGCCGGATTTGCCTCCAGTTAAACACTGTGGAATAAAAGAGATTTAAAAAAACACACAAAAGTGAGTCATTTTATACGTCTCCGAGATCACTGCAAACTACTGAGGGAGGAGATCTTTCTATACCCAGATGAGCCAGGAGTCGACGGTGCCAAACATGGCGCGGTGAGACACGACAGCTTCATGGACCTCACTGACGTTATCCATCAGCCARCGAAGTTTCACCGCGCTGAAGTAAGTGCTGATCGGGAGCCCTGTTTTATGCTGCAGCGGGACAGAAGAAACATAAACAATGTTATAAAAGAAAAAAAAAAAAACAGGACAAACTGAGGTTATAAAAAACAAAAAATTAGGTAAATGCCTTACTCTTAAATGATTCTTATTCCTTCCTGGAGTTTTATTAATGAGACGCTCCACTGTTGACTGTGTGCGTAGGTCCAGCCACACTGAGGAAAAACACAACAGATCAGGGGTCAGATTTATAAAGGATTGCGTGGAAACCATACTGAAAGTGAATGAACGGCCAAAAGGTGGAAATGGCGTACGCCAAAAAATATTCAGATTTATAAAACAGTGCGTTCACATGTTTCTGCGCATCTTTCATTTATAAATCACAGCCGCACGTCAGAGTTTGYGCACGAGGTCCCGCCTCAGGTTCTACCCTCTACACGCCCACATTCAACCATAAACAGTCAATGCAAAGTACCTCATGAATGTTAAGATGTATTTAAATCAGTCAGCTGATCAATGCCAACAAAAGTGATTGGTTCAGACACACTTTATCGTGAGTCTGGAGGAKGACAGGTGCTGACTGACAGCTGCTCACGTGAACAGATTGTCTGTAATTGACACAGATTTTCCCGATTTTGTAGGTTTACAGACGTTTAGAGTAATCTAATGATTTATTTCAAAAACTCAGCTTCAAATTATTTTCTCTCAGAGCCTGCAGGACGCTAAAAACAAAAATAAAATAAAATTAAATAAGTCAGACAAAGTTAGAAATAAGTTCACCGCTCTTCTCCCCATCCTCTCCCCCTCCTGCCTGCTCTGTTATCTGCGGCAGATCCCCCCCACACGCACACATCCCCACGCGCGTGACAAATACGGACTTTAAAACGTGAAGGTTTATAACATCCACACTGGTGAGGGTGGGCGCGCCCTGTGCACGTACCCAAAGCCTGACTTTTGCTGTCGGGCTGTTGAAATGTCTCTTGTCGGGGAGGGGTCTGTGGGTCAGGGAGGGGTCTGTGGGTCAGGGAGGAGGGGTCTGTGGATCAGGGAGGGGTCTGTGGGTCAGGGTCGTCTGAGGAGGAAGGAGATGAATGGATGTGTGAACTTTTATTTAAGATTTAAGTTTTTTTATTTCAAAGGTCCTCATGGCTCAGCAGCAGAAGCATAAATATTACTGTTAAGAAAGCTAAATAAATAAATAATCTAAGTCTGATTATGAAGGTAAATTAAATATCCGACAGTGATCATTACAGCGTGGATATAACTCCTCACTTCACCATCTGTGTTGCTAAAGTCGCAGTTTCCCATCTCCAAAATGAGCGTACGCATGGGTCAGAGCTGGCTGAGGCACCGCACATTTTTACATCAAGTTTGGATTTTATAAATCACAACCTTGGCATGAAAAGTGACGTACGCAAGTT
The DNA here is from genome assembly GCF_001266775.1 of Austrofundulus limnaeus. Classification (NCBI taxonomy): domain Eukaryota; kingdom Metazoa; phylum Chordata; class Actinopteri; order Cyprinodontiformes; family Rivulidae; genus Austrofundulus; species Austrofundulus limnaeus. The sequence continues at coordinate 1,338,977 of NW_013952540.1, forward strand.
TCTGGGCTCATCTTGTGCGTACGCCACTTTTATAAATCCGACTCCTGGGCCGTATTTATCAAACCTCTTAGGGTTCCTCTTAAGAATGCTGTTAAGAATGTAAAAGAATTCTTAGCTAAAAGCTGAGCCTAAAAGTCACTTATAAAGTCTCACTTTAAGCAAAGTTAAGAGTAACTCTTAAGTGTCAGTAGAGCTGATTTGTGACACTTTGCTGTGCTGCAAAGCTGATCCTGGATGATGTCGTTACAAAATCCCCAGCATGGACCAATCACTGCCTTGGATTTCATGTTCATGAACATTCTCTGAGAAATGTTGAGATAAAACTGTGAAAATCCTAAGATAAGTTCACTAGTTTCAACACACTAATGTTCATACACGTCACGTTGTACAGATTGTAAATTACATAAAATGTCCTCATTTGCATCACGAACAAGAAAAACTCATTGATTTTTTCAAAAACTCAGCTTTTAAAGTTTTTTTTTTACATCAGAGCCTGAGGAAATGTTGAGCTCCTCCTCCTCTCCACAGACAACACACACACACACACACACACAGCACCACTCAGTCGTTATCTGCTTGGTCCGAGACCCCCTGCATGCTCCATCATTGTATCGTGTGAGAGTAGCCTACTATGGATGTTTTTAAAGGAGACCAATTATGGGTCCTAGAAATGTTTACGGTATGTCTGTGGGTTATCCAGACCATGTTCATTCAATTTAATGCACAAAATAATTTTCAGATAATAAAATTTCCCATTTTCTAGTTCTGCCTGCTCTGACTTCTGTTCAGAACGAGCTGTTTATGTTAATGAGCACTGTTGGTAACGCCCTCCAAAAATCTGTTGACATTAACTCCGCCCTCCAAAGCCAGTGTTTACGTTAGCATGGCTAATAATAGCAGAAGCTCCGTTGTATAACCATATGAGACCCTGTGAGACCCAGAGGCAGAGTCGTGGTCCCAGCTTCTTCTTTTTCTCCCCCTCCTCTGCTCTGCGCTCTGTTACCAGAGCAGGGAGCAGCAGCGGTCAAAATACCTCAGAAACTCGAACAAATAGACTTTAACAAGGCTTTAATAAGCTAAACAATAGAGGTACATGAGAAAATGTGTTCATAATGAACGAAAATAAATAAATAATTAAATTGTATTCATGCCAGCCTCGAACCCTGGTCTCCCACTCTCTGGTCCAACACTCTACCCAATGCCCTATTGGAGACTTGTTATGAAATGAGCCGCGTATTGCACAACAACACCGTGACAGCTCTTTGTACTGAGGAGGAGGAATCTCACCCGGGGGTTGCTAGATAAGGGGCTGAACGCAGGTTGCGGTGGGTTGTCGTACGGCTTGTGACATCACAAAATGACGGAAGTATAAAACTTGTCGTTAATATACATTAAAAATACATTTACTTACAGTAAATATGCCCCTGGGTGCATGTTTTCGGTCCTAGGACTGTTTTTTAAGAAGTACATACCCAAAGTTGAGCAAAAAAAAAACTTTAAAAAGTGAATTTTGCACAATAGGTCCCCTTTAAATCAAATTTACAGAATTCATGACGTTTGAGTTAAAGAAAGAAAAGAAAAGGGGGTAGGAAATCAAGACTTTCAGTCTTGATAGTTTTCCATTCTGTCCAAAAAAACTCACTGAAATATTCACCTTTTGGTCCAAAATGATGGCCCTTCTCTCTTTGTATTGCACGACTAAACCTGTTTTCCACACCTTATTTTAGTTCCTCTGTATAACTGAGAATCACACTCAGGTAGAAGACCCCCTGGACCACAGTCTCTGAGGTGGTGCAGAGTATTCTTGAGGAGTACACAGCTGTGATCTCTGTCCTCTCAGTCCATCTCAGACCCACTTGAGACAACTCTGAACCACTTACGAGTCCTCTGGAAAGTCTGAGAGTAGGAGTAAATCTAAGAAATTCCCAGAACTTAAGTCTAAAATTCCACTGTAAGAAGTTTGATAAATACAGGCCCTGATCTAAAGGACTAAACCACAGCACACTTTTATAATCATCTGTTAAGAGGCAGGACCAGGTCAGTGGGAAAGCTGTTTTTATGCGAGTCAAATCTGGAATTCTGAAACCAAGGAGTAAAAAAGTTAAATGATGCTGATTTGGGGCAGAAATAAAAGGAAGGGTAAACAAGAAGTCCATTGTGACTGCTGTTCAAATACTAAACAAAACAAAACAATGAGCGGCTCGAGCAGAGTTTCAGAATTGTACCGATGGCGTTGTAGAGCGGCTCCCCCGTCTCTTTGTCCCAAACCAGTGTGGTCTCTCTTTGGTTGGTTACTCCAATAGCTGCAAAAAAAAGTAAGAAGCATCAGTAATCTGATAGATATTTAGACCTTACTGTATATTACTGAACAAAAGCTAAATAAAAAAAACAAGCCCGAATACATTGTACACAACATAAAATGTAATAAGTAAGTAAGTGAGTAAAGCTTTATTTATATAGCACATTTCAAGATAGAAATCACAAAGTGCTTCAACAAACACAAACAAAAATAAAATAAAATAAAATAAAATAAAAATAGACAGAGCAAATTTTAACAAACGCAGATTTAAAAAGGTGAGTTTTTAACTGAGCTTTAAACGAGTCCACAGAGTCATCTGATCTTAAATTCAGAGGAGGAGAGTTCCAAAGCCTTGGAGCCACAGACAAAAACACTCTGTCTCCTTTAGTCTTTAATTTTGTCTGAGGAACAATCAGCACGTCTTTCTCACACGACCTCAGAGCCGTGACAGGAGTGTAAAAAATGTAAAAGTTCAGAAATATAGTGTGGTGTCTAACCATGCAGAGCTCGCCAAGTCAAAACCAAAATCTTGAATTTCACTCGATAATGAACTGGGAGCCAATGAAGCTGCAATAATAAGAACAGTAATCACTTGTAAATCTCTTATATTTGTGTCACAATGACATTAAACATGTCAAATATTGAGATATTGCATTACTTTTGTAAATAAGGTAAGTTTGAATTTGATGGCAGCAACAGTTCTCCACACAGCGAGGACAGAAACAACAAAAGTAAGCGATGTCAATAAAAACAACTGGAGGAGCACTTTTACAGCTCACTAGGTCATGCATTAGTGCCTATGGCACTTAGGGCTGTGTATTGGCAAGAATTTGGCGATACGATGCATATCATGACAAAGGGGTCACAATACGATATATCCTGATACATTGCGATAATATAAGCAAGGCGATATATTGCGATTTTTTGGTCCAAAAACTCAAATAAAAACCTATTACTGGGGAAAAAAATGAAAAACCAAAATTCATTGTCTCAGAAAATTCTAATATTACATAGACATACTTTTGATACATTTATCTGTGTTCTGCTTTGTATGTATTTTATTTGTTTCATGTTTCTTATTTCATCCATGTTTTCAATTATCAGACTAAATTTGCCAGTAAATAGGTTGAAAATATATATTTTTGCAGCTTTTAGTTTTTAGTATTAATTTACAATATGGTCACCCAACACTTAATAATAGCCTCTACCTCAAGAGGCAGAGGAGCCAAATGGCTGGCTCACTGCTGCCAACTAGCCGTTCATTTTTATGTTGTAGTTCAGCTTCTGACCACTAGTTGGCAGCAGTGAGCCGGCTGGCTCACTGCTGCCAACTAGTGGTCAGAGGCTGAACTACAACATAAAAATGAACGGCTGGCAGGAAAGTTGACATTTTAAACCTTAATAAAAAATCGATACAGGGCTTTAGAATATCGATACAGTATCAGGAAATGAAATATCGCGATAATTCAATGTATCGATATTTTCTTACACCCCTAATGGCACTGGCAGCTGGGTAGGCACCACTGACGCAGAACCTGTTTCAGAACAGTTATATCAGAGAATCATGTCTACATCTACAACTACTAAAACTCTTCACAAGTTTTCTCATACTCTTGACCCACGTTCGAGGTATGCATTCTGTCTGACTTACATTACTCGTTTGTTTATTCCTCATCACATCACAGTCACGTGTCAGTACGAGCGGTGTGAGCGAATACCTTTAATGTTTGAGATGTCGATGTTCAGCTGCATCAGTTTTTCACACGTGCGCTCCATGCACTCGTACACCGACTGCAGAATCTCTTTGGGATCTTCCTCCACCCATCTGACGACAGGGACAACACAAAAGACAAACCATAAACATACTGTAATTAGTATATGATAAACAAACAAACAGGTGGATGATAAATGAATAATCCTTCCTCTCACCCTTCCTTGGGGAAGCTCTGTTTGATTTCCACCTGATGATGGCTGAGCAGCTCTGCTGTTTTGGAGTTAAACACCTTGGAAATGGAGGAAAAACAAATGTTTAGTTTTACATTTTGTTTATCATCCACAGCAGCCGAGTGGTGCAACTGGAGCTAAAGGTTTGGTGTGGTTGTAGCTGAGCTCCATCCCCAACACATATTTAGAGATCTCACAAAATTTCACAAAACTGCATGAGTCTGCACGTAATCTCACGAGGATTTCATCCTCTCTCATCCTCAAATGAACTCGGGCATAAAAGACACTTTGGAGGAAAGCTAGGTCGATATTTACTTAAATGTTTTCACAACGTGTCACGTAAAGAGTACTTTCAGACACACCTTCAGTCAATATAAATACTCACTGAAACAGCAGGGGGAGGAAACTTGTAGCGCCAACATTAAKCTTTAAAACCTGGCACATGCAATAATGTGTCGTGTTTAAACACAAATCATCAAAACGACACTTCAGGTTAGGTTAAGTGCAGGAGAATCCTACAGAAGCCAACCGATGCTGTGGGCCTGTTTTTGATGACGAACATCCACAAAAACCTTGGCTCTGAACAATCCCCAGGCTTCAGGAGAGGATTTCTCTCAGAAWCCTCTTCCTTACCACACCCAGAAAACGCTCCGAGGCAATCGGCTGAAATTACTTAAGCATTAAGAAGTGATGGTATTGTAAAAAAAAATAAACAATGCAAAATCCAAAACACACAAGCCATGCAAAAGCAGTTCCTAATCTACAACTCTGTCCTGCATATCCACCTGTACAGGTGAGGGAAAGGCTTTTAGCCCAATACAGTGGAGCAAAAAAAAAAAAAAAATCTCCTGATTATATTTCTTACAAAAATATGATCAGTCTCGTGTCAAGAAAAAAAATGCTAAACTTAATTTCAAATCACTGGGGGTAGGGGGAGTATTTAATCCTCAAGCAAACATGACTTTGTACTTCTAAAAACGTGTTGTAAGCTGTTTCTTACAGTTGATCACCAGGTTTTAACACATTTCAGGAGGGATTCTGGGCTCTTCACAAAAAAAAACTAAATCTTTTCATATTTCTTGGCTGCTCATTGACAAGTCAAAGCTTCAGCTCCCTCCACAGATTTTCATCGTGTCTTCAGCGTTTTAAAAAGCTTCAATGCACCGACTGAAAATCAGCATAACGGTGTGGATTTTTGAAGCATCGATTACGACAAAACTAGCTTTTCATTTCAGAAGCAGCAACTGGACCGACTGGCCAAGGGCACCGCCATGATAACCCGGGTTATGACATTTAAAATAACACGCCCAGCTCTGTCTGAGATGTAGCTCACCAAGAACCGAGTGGAGCTCGTCCCCTGGTCGAYAGCAGCAACCAGCGGGCCCAGAGTTATCCGGTGAGAGGACGCGGCCATGACGGTACCGTTCATGGGCAGTCCACCGGAGCTTCGGCTCGCACCCGGTCAGAACCGATTATAACCACGGGTAACAACGCGTTTGTTGGTTCAGCCGGGGGGGGGTGGGCTTGTCGCGGATTTCAGACGTAGCGTTTTGGCTCTTGGTGATGACGTAACTGCTGGAGAGARTTCACAATGTTTCACCCATTTTTTAAAGCATATCAATAAATGTATCTTTAAGGCATGTTTTAATTTTGAGCGAAGATACTTCGAGAGGGAAAGAAAATATAACGAATTAATTAGAGAAAAGGTTAWTTCCCATACCGGGAGTCGAACCCGGGCCGCCTGGGTGAAAACCAGGAATCCTAACCGCTAGACCATATGGGATGCTGTCAACACGATACCATGGAGATAAATTTCACAACAGGTTCACAGTCAGTCATTATCATTGTGTTGTTACAATATAAAACATTGGAATAGTCAGTGTTTATTTCTGTGGCTGAACTTCATAGCGCACTAAGGAACTGAGATAAAGTTGTTTCATTGTCAGTTGTAACCTAAAATGTATGTTTTCATTCATCATCATCAAACTTTTATTACAGACTCAAGGTCCACAGAACAAAGACAAAGAGAAGCAGATCAACAAYAAAATCCAAGAACAAACAAACAAAACAAAAAGAACTATAAAAGACGAAAAAAATTGTATAGGTCTTCTGGACGGGTTCTTCTCTAATGAAATGTTTCGTCTCTCCTCCAAGAGACTTCTTCAGTCTGAGAGTTTCAGGCAAAATTCAGGCTTTTAAGCCCAGCCTCCATGTGACTGATACTCACATCACATGGCTATCGTTGAAACAGTGGCTGCTTTGTTTCCCCGATGTATAACTAGTCGCAGATGCCTGCTGGGCCTTCAGGTGAAAATGAAGACCCCAAACCCAGACCCAAACCAGTGGTTATTCCATATGTTG
>NW_013952541.1:0-723 GCF_001266775.1 Austrofundulus limnaeus
GTCTACATCATCATGTCATTAATCACTCTGTCTTCATCATCATGTCTTCATCATCATGTCTTCATCACCCTGTCTTCATCATCATGTCTTCTTCACTCTGTCTTCATCACCCTGTCTTCATCACCCTGTCTACATCATCATGTCTTCATCACTCTGTCTTCATCATCATGTCTTTATCACCCTGTCTTCATCATCATGTCTTCATCACCCTGTCTTCATCACTCTGTCTTCATCACCCTGTCTTCATCCCTCTGTCTTCATCACCCTGTCTTCATCACCCTGTCTTCATCACTCTGTCTTCATCACTCTGTCTTCATCACCCTGTCTTCATCACCCTGTCTTCATCACCCTGTCTTCATCACCCTGTCTACATCATCATGTCTTCATCACTCTGTCTTCATCATCATGTCTTCATCACCCTGTCTTCATCATCATGTCTTCATCACCCTGTCTTCATCACCCTGTCTTCATCACCCTGTCTTCATCTTCATGTCTTCATCACCCTGTCTTCATCATCATGTCTTCATCACCCTGTCTTCATCATCATGTCTTCATCACCCTGTCTTCATCACTCTGTCTTCATCATCATGTCTTCATCATCATGTCTTCATCATGTCTTCATCATCATGTCTTCATCACCCTGTCTTCATCACTCTGTCTTCATCATCATGTCTTCATCACCCTGTGTTCATCACTCTGTCTTCATCACCCTGTCTTCATCAC
>NW_013952541.1:4526-15676 GCF_001266775.1 Austrofundulus limnaeus
TCTTCATCACCCTGTCTTCATCATCATATCTTCATCACCCTGTCTTCATCACCCTGTCTTCATCATCATATCTTCATCACCCTGTCTTCATCATCATATCTTCATCACCCTGTCTTCATCACCCTGTCTTCATCATCATANCCACGGCTCTTCACCGCATACACCGTACATGTTACCTAGCAACAGAGGGAACATACACCGTACATGTTACCTAGCAACAGAGGGAACATACACCGTACATGTTACCTAGCAACAGAGGGAACATACACCGTACATGTTACCTAGCAACAGAGGGAACATACACCGTACATGTTTCTAGGTAACATGTACGGTGTACGGAAGAAAGGAAGGAAGGAAGGAAGGAAGGAAGGAAGGAAGGAATGAAGGAAGGAAGGAAGGAAGGAAGTAAGGAAGGAAGGAAGGAAGGAGGGAAGGAAGGAACTACAGAGTGTGTTTACTGGAACATTTTTAAGGTTTACACTTAAAGATGGACTTCACTGAAGTTTTGCTAAAAGTGAACACTGGCATGACCTCCAGCATGACACCTGATGTGTGATTGACTCATGTTTCACAGAACCTGCTGTTCTGTCTGAAAGTTCAATAACTGATTGATTTGTTACCATGAGAACGATGCTGTAGGCCAGACAGCAGATGATTGATAAGTCAGACATGTCACACTTTAGGATTCCTCGAGCCAAGTCCGGGTTAGGGGGGCGGAGCTCCTCATAGTCAATGATGGTATGAGGAGGAACCACAGCAAACCACACAAACACCCCGAGAACCTGACAAACACAAAAACCTGAAGAGACGCTGAGTACCTGCAGGTCATGTGAAATGTGCACACTCACCTGGACAGAAATGAGAACAAAGGTGATGAGAAGTTGGGAGGTAGGACTAATGAATTTGGGCGGGGTCACCGACCTCTTGCCTTGTTCAAAAATGCGGTAGATGCGGTTRGTTTTGGTTAGCATGGCAGAGTAAGTGATGGCCATGCCGAGGCCTAGCAGGAGGCGGCGGAATGCACACACTACTACACCTGGCTCTGCGATCATCAGAAAGGTGATCAGATAGATCAGAAAGATACCTGTGGAGGGAGCAGCAGCAAGTTAGCTTAGCCTGTCTACATTTACCAGAAGACTGGCCTGAGCTCACCTGCCAGGAGGACGTAGCTAAGCTCTCTGCCTGAAGCTCTGACGATGGGGGTGTCATTGAAGCGGATGAAGGTTATCACCACAGTACTGGTTGCTAGGATACCAAACATGGCAAGGGTGGCAGGCACTAAAGCCCAGGGGGAGTTCCACTCCAACTTGATGATGGGTGTCGAACGACAGGCTGTTCGGTTAGGGGCAGGGCGCATGTCTGATGGACAGGTCTGACAGGTAAACTCATCCAGCTGGTACTGATACCCATCACACAGCTGCAGACAGGTGGTACAAACAGACTGATACCTTAGAGACATTTAACAAACTTCACACTAACAGTTCTTAAGCTGGGTTCACACTGAACGTGTTTTGAGCATCAGGAGCATCAGGTTTACATGCAAAGTCTATGGTGGATGCGTGTCTAGGGGTCTTGTGGCACCTCTAACGTGTTTAGCACAGCATGTTTTGAAGCGGCAGGTGCAGTTTGAGCATTTGACATGCATGTGGAGCATCCAAAGCAGCCGACGCTCGAGTTAAAAAATCAGAACTTTTGCTGCCCGATGCCGCGTCAACCAATCAGAGATACTGCTCTGTGACGTAGCGGTGCATTTTTCCACATGGCGATTTCCTGAATGTTGCTCACTAAACTGAAACAGACGGAGAGGAGCTCTTTATCTGAAATTGACCGTCTGTAGTTGGTGTTCTGGCAGGAGATATCAGCACAGATGTTGGTCAGTGGCAGATTAAACTTATGGTGTTAAACCAAGCTTGGAACAAATATGGTTCTGGAAGCGAGCCTTGTCAGCTCGCAGCTGCTGGAGTGAAACTCATCGAACAGACCGCCTCTGAATTATCTGGTGGATTAATTATCTGGTGTGTTTGACGTTCTCTTGCTCTCAGTAAATAAAGCAAAGCCACATTCTTTATTTCATCTGTCATTAAACAGAGACTGGAAGAGGAAAACAATAGAGACTCTGCCCAACGTGTGTGATGCGTGTCTATGTTCACACTGAAAGCGTCTGACCTGAAAGAGCACAAGCAGCCAACAGCACGTCGGGCTTGTTTTGGAAGCTCAAAGTGCATTTGGTCTGAACGTAGCATTAGTCTTGGTGTTTCGCTGTCCTCCTGGTTCCAGCTCCTTTTACCTATGTTTAAAGTGCATGTTTTATTTGAATTGAATTGAATAAACCTTTATTGTCATTGTACAGAGCACAATGAAATTACTCTCCCTAGGCTGCCACCTTATCATGGTGGAGAGGTTTGAATGTCCCAGTGATCCTAGGAGCTATGTTGTTGGGGGCTTTGTGCCCCCAGTAGGATCACCCAAGGCAAACAGGTCCTAGGTGAGGGATCAAACAAAGTGCAGTCCAAAGGCCCCCTATGATGAGTGCCTTAAATGGATTCAGTGTTCCCTCGCCTGGACGCAGGTCACCAGGGCCCCACTCTGGAGCCAGGCCTGGAGGTGGGGCACGTTGGCGAGCGCCTGGTGGCCAGGCTTTCACCCATGGAGCCCGGTCGGGCACAGCCCGAAGATGGGACGTGGGTCCCCCTTCCCATGGGCTCACCACCTGTGGGAGGGGCCATAGGGGTCAGGTGCAATGTGTGTTAGGCAGTGGTCGAAGGCAGGGACCTTGGCGGTCTGATCCTCGGCTACAGAAGCTGGCTCTAGGGACGTGGAATGTCACCTCTCTGGTGGGGAAGGAGCCTGAGCTGGTGTGTGAGGTTGAGAGGTTCAGACTAGATACAGTTGGACTCACCTTGACACACCACTCTGGCTCTGGAACCAGTCTCCTCCAGAGAGGTTGGACACTCTTCCACTCTGGAGTTGCCCATGCTGAGAGGCGCCGAGCAGGAGTGGACATACTTATTGTCCCCCATCTCGGTGCCTGTAAGTTTGGGTTCACSCCGGTGAACGAGAGGGTAGCCTCCCTCCGCCTACGGGTGGGGGGATGGGTCCTGACTGTTGTTTGTGCCTATGAACCTAACAGCAGTTCAGATTACCACCCTTTCTAGAGTKCTTGGAGGGGGTGCTGGAGAGCACTCCTAACGGGGACTCCCTCGTTCTCCTGGGGGACTTCAACGCTCACGTGGGTAATGACAGTGAGACCTGGAGAGGTGTGGTTGGGAGGAACGGCACCCCCGATCTGAACCTGAGCGGTGTTTTGTTATTGGACTTCTGTGCTCATCATGGATTGTCCATAACGAACACCATGTTCAAGCATAAGGGTGTCCATATGTGCTCTTGGTACCAGGACACCCTAGGCCGCAGTTCAATGATCAACTTTGTTGTCATTTCATCTGATCTGCAGCTGCATGTTTTGGACACTCGGGTGAAGAGAGGGGCGGAGCTGTCAACTGACCACTACCTGGTGGTGAGTTGACTCCGGTGGTGGGGGAGGATGCTGATCAGACCTGGCAGAACTAAATGTATAGTGAGGGTCTGCTGAGAACGTCTGGCAGTCACCTTCAGGTGGAGCTTCAACTCACACCTCTGGGAGAACTTTGAACATGTTCCGGGGGAGGTGGGGGACATTGAGCCTGAGTGGGCCATGTTCCGTGCCTCCGTTGTCGAGGCGGCTTACCCTTACCTGAGCTGTGGCCGTAAGGTTGTCAGTGCCTGTTGTGGTGGCAACCCTCGAACCTGCTGGTGGACACCAGTGGTGAGGGATGCTGTCTGGCTGAAGAAGGAGTCCTTTTAGGTCCTTTTGGCCTGGGGGACTCTGGAAGTAGCCGATAGGTATCGGCAGTCCAAGCAAATTGCAGCTTGGGTGGTCGCTGAGGCAAAAACTCAGGCATGGGAGGAGTTCGGTAAGGCCATGGAAAAGACTTGCGTATGGCTTCGAGGAGACTCTGGTCCACCATCTGGGAAAGTGGTTCACCACCAACACTATTTATGGTGGGGATGGTGCACTGCTGACCCCAACTCAGGACATTGTGGGTCGGTGGGCAGAATACTTTGAAGACCTCCTCATTCCCATCGACACATCTTCCCATGAGGAAGCAGAGCCTGAGGACCCTGGGTTGGACTCTCCAATCTCAGGTGACGAGGTCACTGAGGTGGTTAAAAAGCTTCTCCGTGGTAGGGCGCCGGGGGTGGATGAGATTCACCCGGAGWTCCTTAAGGCTCTGGATGTTGTGGGGTTGTGTTGGTTGGTGTGACTCTACAATATCGCGTGGACATTAGGGGCTGGGGTGGTGGTCCCCCTATTTAAAAAGGGGGATCGCAGAGTGTGTTCAAACTACAGGGGGATYACACTTCTGAGCCTCCCTGGTAAGGTTTATTCAGGGGTCCTGGAATGGAGGGTCCGTCGGTTAGTCGAATCTCACATTCAGGAAGAGTAGTGTGGTTTTGATCCTGGTCATGGAATAGTGGACCAGCTCTACACCCTCAGCAGGGTCCTGGAGGGTGCATGGCAGTTCAACCAGTCTACATATGCTTTGTGGACATGGAGAAGGCGTTTGACCATGTCCCTTGGGGACTCCTGTGGGGATACTCTGGGAGTGTGTTGTACCAGGCCCATTGACACTGGCTGTTAGGTCCCTGTATGACCGGCGCCAGAGCTTGGTCTATATTGCTGGTAGTAAGTCGGACATGTTTCAGGTGAGAGTTGGACTCCACCAAGGCTGTCCTTTGTCACAGATTCTGTTCATAACTTTTATGGACAGAATTTCTAGGAGCAGCCAAGGTGTTGAGAGGATCCTTTTTGGTGACCTTAGGATCACATCTCTGCTTTTGTGGATGATGTGGTCCTATTGGCTTCATCAGATCCTGATCTCCAGCTCTCACTGGAGCAGTTCACAGCTGAGTGTGAAGCGGCCGGGATGAGGATCAGTGCCTCCAAATCCCAGACCATGGTCTTGAGCCAAAAAGGGTAGGTTGCCTTCTCTGGGTCGGGGAGGAGGTCCTGCTCCAWGTGGAGGAGTTTAAGTATCTCGGGGTCTTGTTCACAAAAGAGGGAAGAATGGGGTGGGAGATCGATAGGTGGATTGGTGCTGCATCTGCAGTGATGTGGGTGTTGTACCGGTCTGTCGTGGTGAAGAGAGAGCTGATCCAGAAGGTGAAGCTCTCAGTTTACCAGTGGGTCTACGTTCCTACCCTCATCTATGGTCAGGAGCTTTGGGTAGTGACTGAAAGAAGGAGATCACAGATACAAGCAGCTGAAATGAGTTTCCTCTGCAGGGTGTCTGGGCTCTCCCTTAGAGATAGGCTGAGAAGCTCAGTCATCCAGGAGGGACTCAGAGTAGAGCCGCTGCTCCTCCACGTCCAGAGGTGCCAGGTGAGGTGGTTCATCTGGTTAGGATGCCTCCTGGACTCCTCCCTGGTGAGGTGTTCTGGACACGTCCCACTGGGAGGAGACCCAGAGGAAGACCCAGGACACGCTGGAGGGTCTATGTTTCCAGTAGTAGAACATCTAGACAGTTAAAAGTTAGTGAGGATTATTTGTAACTTTTAGTCATCAGATGAAGAATTTGTTCAACAGAGCCCTCCAGCTGATGGGAGATGCTGCTGAGCTCTCAGGTTCCCTCCATCTTTCTCAGCTCTGGTCAGGGGCAGTCAGGGGAGGTCTATCCTGACTGTATCTCAGCATTAGGGTTAGTACAGCACCTGCTTTACTAAAACTAGATTTAAAAGACAGAAATGAATAAATCATAAATGAATTCTTGCCTATTAAATCTAGTTAGCTTAGTTAGTTCAGTGTAATACCTCCACCAAAGAGTAGTATTGTCTGTCTGTCCATCTGTATGTGCACAAGATTTTTCAAAAAGTTATGAAGAAATTTTCAGGGCATGTTGGGTTTTCACAAAAAACAAACAATTAAACTTGAGTTTCGATCAGACATCTGTCCAAGCTCACTGTGATCTGCCACAAACAACAACAGTACAGAGGGGCTGCTTTTTACTAATGATGTCATACTGTGACAGCCAATCAGTACATTCCAGAATTTTGTTCCACCAATCACTGTATAACTTAGGGTCTTGGCAGAGGTGTGCCCTCTGAGAGCTTCTAGTTTTTTGTTTGTTTGTTTGGTTTAGTTCAGTTTCATTTTGTTCATTTACTGTAGGTTTTTTATTCTGGGTAAAATGTCTTATTTAGCTGAAGTTGAACTAAATTGGTTTAAATTGTTGTTAGAAGACTTTAGAAAAGTGACAGGCTGCTACATAAATTTAAATCTGTTATTTTGGACTCGAAGCATTACCTCACAGTGCCAACAACAGGGAACTCCTTTCACCATCTTTTTCCTCTCGCCTGATTTACAGGGGAAGCTACAGACTGACTCAGGAACGGATCTGTCTCCTCCGGACCACTGCATCTCCTCCAGCTGCAGAAAGAGACACAAGAAGGTAACATTCACCAAATGGACTTTAATGTTTTTCTGCCGTCAGTATCTTACATTGAGTCTCAAGTTATTGGTCCACTGGCCAATCACATGGTAACCAGGATGGCTGTGATTGGTCATCTGAAACTGAAAGATGTCGTAGCGTCCTGGAGCATCTCCATTTTCATTGAATAGAACACTCGTCCCTGCACTTCCTGTTAGACAGGGACAGATAGGTCAGCAAACATCTTGTGTCAGGATGTTGGCCTAGAATCTCCAGAAGTTACAGTTTTAATTGATTGCTTTGACCTGTTTGAAGAAACTGGGAACCTCTCAGTCTTCGTCATCACCATCTCAGCAGAGCAGAAGACACCTCTTACAATGTGTTAACCCATTTTCATAGGATTGACACAGTTTTCACACCCTTTTACAAAACAGTTAACACAGATAAGATGTCATTCAAGGTGAGATCTGCTGGCTTCTTCTTTAGATTGTTCTTTTTTCATGTACAGTGCCCTGAGACAACGTTTGTTGTGACTTGGCGCTATATAAATAAATTGAATTGAATTTAATTGAAGTCAAGAAGTCCAAATTCTGTTTTAGCTGTGGTTACAGAACAGAAACCATCTGCTCCAAGCTCTTAGAAACTCCCTGATCAGTATGAAATCACTGAAAGCACCTGTTTGACATTTCTTCACAGAATTTTTCAATTTGCAATAATTCTGCAGGCCTGTGTTGTTCTCATACTCATAGTATAGGCCTACTATAGATTTTTGTTCTTTACTGTAAAAGAATGTTTTTTATTTACCTAATTTCTTACACAGCAAAAGATTTATTTTTATTTCCATGTATTCTCTGTTGGAATATTTCATTTGTCAGGCACAGTCTGAAAAAAAGAATGTAATCAATAAAATTTGCATCAAAGCATATCTGCTTCTGAATGCATTTTTGCAAGAGGGCAAATGTGACTACAAATGGCACTGGCATGGAAGCAACGTACAGTCAAAGGCTACAATGACAAGCAATGGTGCACTGATTCACAAGAGTGCTGTATTTTGTATTTTGTTGCCATTGTGTACTGTTTGGAGGTGCTCATACATTGCGTTAAAGTTGAGTTGTTTGAAGGCAAAGTTTGCTTTYGTTCCATATTTTAAATGTTTTGACACAGTTGTTGCCTTTTGCAAACAAAATGCGTCATTGTGACCACTGTGTCACTGTTTAGGCCTCTGCGTTAACTGTTTTGAAAATGTGGATTTAGAGTTGACGGCTGCGTCAAACCAATCAATAAAAACTGCAAAGGGGCTGAGATGGTTTGGACATTTGGAGGTCTCTTTTGCATAATCTGGTGCTGCTTGTAGGAAAAACATTTTTTTCTTCTGCCTACTGTTGACTCATACTGGTTCTGCATTTTCAAAGAGTCACGATTGTGGAGACTTGGACTTTAGGACATAATTGGGTGTCAAGTAGCACATCACAAGCTCCATCACCAGCCACCAGGACCAACCCAGGCTCCACTACTGGCCACTGAGCCCAGCTTAAGTTCCACTGGACTCAAACACTACCAGGCACAGATTCAAGCCCCACCAGGTCCTGCCACCACCTGTAGCATGCTCTATCAGTCTCAGGTTCCACCAGACATGGGGTTAGGGTTATCCAGGAACTCATCTACCAGAATCCCACAAGGGTCCATACTTGGACCGCTGTTATTCAGTTTATATATTAATAAACTCAAAAACAGTTGGTGTGGTTTTTACCTAAAGACTTTTCCAACCCTGCTGCTGGGCATTTTTTCAAAATGTGGTTTTAATGTGGGATCTGAAAGAACCACTTGATTGGATTTCATGTCTAACGAGTCATGCCTTCAGGTCTAAACCAGTGCTGCAGTCCAGAAATGAGACATCAGACTGTTTAAAATCTCACCTGATGGTCTGTATAACCTTCATTCAGAAAACAAAGTATTCTCAGAAACCTGCATGTCCATTAAGAGTCTGAGACCAGAGCTGAGGACAGGCCTACAGAATCAGTTGGGTCTGAATTTGAGTTCACATCACTAAACAAGTCACCTGATGGTCTCAGCACTATCAGAGGACAGAGATACACCTGAACTCTACTCCCAGATGCTGCATCAGCATAATCCCAGCTGTCAGTCTGTCATCATAACACATCCATTTCTTTTTTAAAACAGTAAATTCTGAACAGTTTGAGGTGCATCAGTGGAAAAGCTCAACATATGGGCCTTTCCATACTGACACAAGTAGCTCTTTAGAGAGGTTTCCAGCTTCTTCCCAAATAAACCAGTTGTTAGTGCTAAGGATTTCCTTCAGGTCTGAGTGCAGGAAGAGCTCCAGCTTCAGGTTTTCTTACCATTGAAGTTGACAGTTCTGATGTAATCAAGCAGCAGTCGTCCCTCCACAGGGTCCATGTTGCTACAAACACCATGGCTGCTTGGACAAAGGTTCTGGTGCATGTTGTGCAGAGCATGAGCAACTGCATAGACTGCATCAATTACAAACTGGACCTTCCCCTCCTGCTCATAGGATGAATCCTGACCAATCCGTTCATCCCCTGTAGACAAGAACAAAATGGAGCATAATGCTAGATGATTGAATGAAATGTTGCCACACCTCTCAGGACAACATGTACCTGTACATTTCTTCTTGTCTGGACTCAGTTTGACTCCAGGACGTGTTAGTTTGCACTTGAAGTCATCTTCCCAGAACTCAGCAAACCAGATGTTTCTGCGATTGTTTTCCAGGGAGCGTGACATGAAGTACTGATCGAAGCCTGTCCAACAGACATGTGGTGTGTGAACACCTGACACAGGGACAGGTAAAGCTCTGCAATCATGTTTGTCAGCTTTTACCATCAATTGAAGCTCGTTTTGGCAGGATGGTGACAGCACCCTCTGCAACATCTTCCAGCTCTGCAATCGGTGAGCTCTTTGCTCCCCAGCTGTCTGAGCCTACAAACAGGAAGTGTCCAGTCAGGTTAGCACGCCTTGCTGCTTCAAGAACACGCCTACAGAGAGAAATGGGAGGAGTCAAATGGCAGTCATGTGACCACATGTCCAATCAAACACAAATACTGGACTGACAGAAGCAAGTAACCGTGGTGAGTTTCTGTTGTTTTCAAGAAGACATAAGATAGTTTATTTACTTGATGTCGTCCTCATTGGCAAAGATGATCACCCCTCTGGCATTACTTGTCTCCATGAGACGTTTAATAATCTTATCAAACTCTCCAGCTGTGGGCTCACGAGGAATCTTCACTGACTGAGCAATACACACCCCACCTGAGAAAGAGCCAGACAGGAGAAGAACAGGTGAGGAGCAGTAAATAGGAGGCGATGGGAAGTGATGGACAGGTGAGCCTACCAGCCTCTCTGGAGATTTGCATGAATGCCTCCACACCGCTCTCACCATAGTTTCCTTCAGATGCCAATGTGGAGACGTAGTTCCAGCCCAGAGCTTTGACAATATCCAACATGGCCTGAGCCTGGTAGGAGTCCGGAGGAACCACCCGAGAGAAGAAGTCGTATCGATTGTTGTCACTGAGCTCTGGAGCCGTGGATGCATAGCTCACCTGAGGGATCTGACAAAAGCATCAGAACCTCTGACCTCAACCAAAGCAGGTGGGTCACAAACTGGACTAACAGCATCCTGACAGTCACAGTTCAGGGAAAATAAAACACACAACTCACTGCAACCCATTCTCACTCCCAACTCATCAACATATTGACACTTGGTCAGGTAGCCGTCTGCGTCCAGCTTCGGACGCGTCGGATACCCCCCACGCATCAGTTCTTTACGAGATGAGGCGGAGGAGGACGAGCGCGTTGTCATATTTTTTTAATGAGTAGGAAATGCGTAAAACTAACCATCCCAGACCATGACTTTAACCTATATTAGCCATATACAGCCTATCCCTGACCTCAGTACCTAAAACTAACCATTAAGCCTGATCCCTCATTTTAACCTTAGACCCCCCAACCCAAACACCCCTAAGTGACGCGACCCGGAAAAGCTGTGGGCGGAAAGGACTGACACGCTGGTGGTACCCATTGTGTCAAAACTGGACGCAGATGGCCCCTGACCAAGCGTCAACATGTTGACGAGTTGGGAGTGAGAATGTGTTACTCACTGGGTTTATTGACAATTAAAAAGAAGCAGAGCAGAACCTCTCAGATAGATTAAACCTGTGTAAGAACTCAGATGAAAATGTGTTGAAGCTTCAATCAGCTGATAACCAATCACATTMCAGCACAGGCTCCTGTTAATGAGCTGACCTCATTAATAAGCTCCTGTTAATGAGGTCAGTGAGTGAACTGACCTCATTATGACTCCAGAGTCATCTTCAGTGGAGGAAAACAAACAAACAAATTGCAGCTGGAGTCACATTTATCAGCTACATACTTTATAAAGCGCAGCTAAACAACAAACCCTACTGTCCTCTGCTGGCTTTTACTGTCCTCTGCTGGCTTTTACTGTCCTCTACTGTCTTTTACTGTCCTCTACTGTCTTTTATTGTCCTTTACTGTCTTTTACTGTCCTCTACTGTCTTTTACTGTCCTCTACTGTCTTTTACTGTCCTTTACTGTCTTTTACTGTCCTCTACTGTGTTTTACTGTCCTCTACTGTCTTTTACTGTCCTCTACTGTGTTTTACTGTCCTCTACTGTCTTTTACTGTCCT
>NW_013952541.1:21213-24166 GCF_001266775.1 Austrofundulus limnaeus
ATACATATATACATATATACAGTATATATGGGGCTAAAAGGGGACATTCTTGACAGACAGTCTGATGTTCAGTGTTGTCAGTCGGTGGTTAATGATCTGTCTTCTGTAGACCCTGACCCTGTAGATGTTGGAGGATAATTGTATCAACTAAACCAGAGTCTGGCAGCTAAAACTTTTTGATTTTGTTGGTAACTACTGTTGTTTAAAGATCTGAAGTCATCCCTTGGTGCTGTACTGTGGTTGGTGCTGATCATACGTTTTTGGCCACTAAGAACAGGTGTGATTGAATGTGAGAAGCTGATAAATCCCTCCAAAGACCTCTGAAAATGTGTCCCCTCACTTCTGAGATGTGATCACACCCTTGTTTGTCTGTAAGTGTTACAGGAGGAAGTCTCTTTTTTCTATAAATTTGGGAATTGTTTACCAAAAAAAGCAGCCTCATAGAATAGAATAGATAAGAAACAGCCTTTTTTGTCCCGCGCGGGTAAATTACGGTGTAGTAGTAGCAGCACATACATCAATCCACAAAACAGTATGTTGCCATGTAACAATATCAATAGTAGCAACAACAATACAATTAAAGATTAAAGATTGTAACAATCAAAATAAACATTCATCAAAGTCAAAATAAGAGTGATAATTACAGTACAGGTAGTACCGGTCCATCAAGGAGAAATTAGATAAAAATGAAAGTCCAAAAACAAGGTACTGTGCAGAAAGATACATAATTACAGGAAATAACTTTCATGACTGACTTGTGCAAAAATGATTCAAACTTGGTCTGTGCATATTGAGTCGAACTCAGTTTGTGCAAATAATTTCAGACTCATTCATTAAGTCCAGTACAGGAAAAAACAGTGAACAATTATTATTATTATTATTATTGTTTATTATTTGTGCAATGATTGCAGGGTACAGTTGTTTGATGTGCAAACACAAGCATGTATGCTTATGATTGTTGCGAGCAGTGATGGTTATAAAGTCTAACAGCTGATGGGAGAAATGATCTGCGTTAGCGTTCTTTTGTGCATTTAGGATGCAGCAGTCTGTCCCTGAAGGAGCTCTGCAGATCAGCTACAGRTCCATGCATGGGGAGGGAGGAGTTGTCTGTTATAGATGTAATTTTACCCGATTCGTGGGGACCACTGCCAGGTCCCCACAAGTCCAAATGCAAATTACAGGTGTGGGGTTAGGTTTAGGACCAAGGTTTAGGTCAGTTTTAGTGTCAGGTAGGTAACCTGTCCGGTTAGGGTTAGAGTATATGGTCAGGGTTAGGTTATAAAGTCTAAAAAACATGAATGGAAGTCAATGGAAGGTCCCCACGGGGTTCAAGAACAAACGTGTGTGTGTGTGTGTTTACCTCAAACAGACGCAGGATGTTGGCCACCATGATGGACACGGAGCTGGCTGAGGCTCCTATCACACCCACCACCCTCTCTGGTTTGCGGATGATTGGTGGCTCTCCATTGGAGCAGCGGATGTCAGACGTGTCCTTCTGGATCAGTGCTTGGACAAAGGTGAGAGACTGTTCCAGGGCGTATGTGTCTCTGGAGCAGGTGTCCAGGATTCGAGCCCCCAGTGTGATGTTGGGCAGCAGCCCAGGGTCACTATTGACCTGGTCCAGAGCATACAACATGGCCTCCATGCGGTGAATTCCCTTCTCCTTTTTCAACTCACCACAGTTCACACCATGGGGGCCACGGGCATGAATGGGAAACAGCCCCCCCAGTGTGATGTCTCCAGGTATCTTTATAGAGTGGGGGTGAAAGTGCTGGTGGGAGGCCCTCAACTGGATCACATGTTCAGCAAACCAGAGCCAGAGAGCAGGCAGGAGGCGGAGCCACAGAGGGTAACCATGGCCTGATGATGTCATGTTGTGATGATGTTCAGCATGAAGCTTTCATCCTCTGTGAACACCAGAAGACATCAGTCAYTCATCAATCAACAAACGGATTTCTGTGGTCCACTGATGACATGAGTCACACACATGGATACTTTACTACATCGTCTCCACTCTGGGTCTTTAACCAAAATAAACTTTCATCAGGTGAACCTGAGGCACCAGCATCAGGAGGTTCAGGGTCTGCAGAGACCACCTGGCTCCTTCAGGAGGTTCAGGGTCTGCAGGATCTGCCTGTTGGTTCAATTTGATTTCAAAGCCTCTAAATGTTCTTGAGGAAACTGAACCAAAATCTGTGGAGAAAGTTCTGTTTATATGTTCTTTATTTTTAAAGGGTCAATATCATGTAAAATCAACTTTTTTGAGTTTTATGGTTAGGTCGACTCTGGCCCTTCTTATACAGGACATCTGTGTTTGTAGTCTCCAGCTTGTTGTTGAGGTGAACACCCAGGTACTTACCTTTATAAATCATTGATTGTTTGAATAAAAATATCAGTTAAATATATCATATAGGGGACAAACACAGTGATATTTGAGAAGAGAAATGAAGTTTATTTGATTTATTGAAAGTGTGCAATAATTGGTTAAACTAAATTAGGCAGGTGAATAAATTTGGGCACTGTTGTCATTTTATTGATTTCAAAACCTTTAGAGCTAATTTTGTGAACTTAAATTAGGTTTGTTAAGTTCAGTGACCCTTGACCTCCATACACAGGTGACTCCAGTTATGAGAAAGGGTATTTAAGGAGGGCAATAGTAAGTTTTTCTCCTCTTTCATCTTCTCTGAAGAGTGGCAGCATGGGAGTCTGAAAACAAAGATTGTTCAGCGTCATGGTTTAGAGGAAGGAGACAGAAAATTATCTGAGAGATGTTCCTGTCAAAACATTAATGCCTGAAAGTGTTGTGAAAAATGTTTTCCCCATGAAATAGTAGGATAATAAGTGGCTTTAATTGTTAATAGTAGTCATCAGGTTTTCTATCACAGTGTAATTACATTTGTTGTGTATTTAATTACATTTGTTGTGTATTTAATTACATTTGTTGTGTATTTAA